>NC_052057.2:69812428-70052774 GCF_903992535.2 Arvicola amphibius
TAGCTGTAGCAAATATACCATTCTTTGCAAGACTATCTGGTAACAACTATGGCTGCAAAGTTCACATTCATGTTCATGTCCAAATTTATCTTAGAAGACAATTAGAAACCGAGCCAATAATTGTATAAAGTATGAAATCATTACTGAGCCACAAAGCATAACTGGACCAATATTTCAAATTAAAGAAAAATGAACAAGCTTCAAGTTGACACTGTACTATCTGATTTCTAATATGTCTTGGTATTTTTCTCCAATCTGTTGCAATTTGGATAATATTATATACAATGAAGATATTGGGAAAAAATAGAATTCAATAAGCAGGCAGCAGCTATGCAATTTTATAACACACCCTGTATGTGTTCCCAGGAAGGAAAATACTGCTTTAACCTTAGATGTACTACTTGATTTTCTGAACTTTAGTTTTTTTTTTTCTCTGAAAACTAGGGATCACTATCACCTCTTCTTGTCAATATTGTGTTCAAAGCACTAGCTGAGCAATAATGCAAAAGAAGAAAATTAGAGGAATACAAACAGGAAAAGGATAAGTCAAACTTCCCCGTTTGTATATGATATGATGCTATGCATATTAGATCACAAAAAAAAATTTACAGGAAAACTTTTAGAAATGGTCAGTGTTTCAGGGTACAAAATCAACTTAGAAAAATAAGCCATTTTTCTATACATTAACAATAAACATATAGAGAAAGAGATTATCTACATTCCCACTTACAATAGCCTCAGAGTAAATAAAATATCTAGATTAAACTTAATACGGAGGTAAAAAACCTTTACCACAAACTAAATAAAGAAATAAAGACATCAAGAAAAATGAAAACACATTCCGTGTTAATGGCTTTGTAGAATTTAGATTGTGAAAATGACCATTCTACCAAAATCTATTTGCATATTTAATGCAACTCCAATCAAGGTCCCCATATCATTCTTCAGAGAAAAAAGAAAAACTATGGTAAAATTCATATAGAACTACAAAAGACCCCAGACAGTCAAAAGACTACTGGGACCAAAAAGCAAGCTGGAAGGGTTATCATTCCAAATCTCAACATTCATCTACAGAGCCATAGTAATAAAGGCCATGTAATACTGGCACAAAAGCAAACGTGTATACCAATGAAACAAAATGAAAAATATAAACATGAGTACATGTAATTACAACCATCTAATATTCAACAAAGAGGAAAAAACAAACACTGGAGAAAAGAGAAAATATTCAACAAACTGTGCTGAAAAAAAATTGTATATCCATGTGTTGAAGGAAATTAGAACCACATCTATTACCTTGCACAGAAACTAACTCCAAGCAGATCAAAGACATAAATGTGAAACATGAAACATTTAAACTGCTAGGAGCAAACATAGGTGTTACTACATGGTATTGACACATGAAAGGACTTTCCCCATTTATCCAGGAACTGAAGCCAATAATTGACAGTGGAAACCTCAAAAAACTTACGAAGCTTCTACACAACTAAAGAAACAATCAGTCCACGATTACATTTCCTGCACATCATACTTGTTTCTGCTTTAGTTTGGGCTGGTCTAGTGTCTTGTATCTCCAGATAGCATATGGCAGAGGTGATAGATGCCCCTTCGACGATGAGGTGCCATACTGATTTGACTTACATCTTGATTAGGGAGAGAGAGCTTACCAGCTACATCACCTTAAAGAATCAAGCTTACTTAGGAAGGAAGAATTTCTGAACTGACTTTTCAATGATGCCATGCTCAGCTCTCCAGAGGCTGTACATCTCTCTTGACTCTCAAGGTGAAGTTATGTCATACGGCACTGTTGACTTTTAGGCAAAAGATCTAAGAAAGCCTCGTCTACTCCTCAGAAACACAAACATATCTTTGGTTGATAGCCAAAGGGAAAGAGCTCTTGGAAACCTGAGAAAGGGTCCTTACTTGACTGACATATGCTGTCCATGTAGTCGAGGTTGATCTTAACTTGGGACAATCCTTCTGCCAAAATAAGAAGATTACAAACATACGTCAGGATGTATGTAATTAAAGATGTAGTAGACAATTTGATTGAAGAATATAGAATTTTTCTAGGGTATAAATTCTGATTCTAACTGATATTAAACAAGAAAATCAGGACATGAGGTCTTATAACCATTAGGAACTGGGTTCTTCCAACAACCTGATCAAGTTTGGAGCCAGATTTTTCTCCAGATTATTTAAATAGGGGCCTGTGTGATGCCTTAATTTCAGTCTTATAAGACCGTAAGCATAGAACCCTATCAAACCTTCTGCATTTTCTAACATGGAGCCGTGAGGGAATAAATGGGTATTGTGGCAAGATTGTGTTATTGTTTCTTGTGATAATTTGTTATACTGCAATATGAAGCAAATATGTCGCCACACTTGAATTCCATGAACTAGAGGACTGAGTCCAATCTGCCAACAGCATTCTGAGAACAAATCCCATCAATCTAAATCTTGTAAGGACCGAATTATGTCCATGGCCTCATGTTCCCAGTCTAAGATTCTTCCCAATCAAATATTCACATGAGTCTAGATCTGTGACTGACATCTTGATTGGTGCTTTTGATAAAAATGTAGGTGGGAAGATCTAGGTCATCTGTGATCAAATTCCTGACATAATATTGTGAGATAATGAATGTGAATTATTTTAAATTGATGAAAATCAGAGCAATTTCTGTAAATTGACAGATAATGAGGACTGGTGTAGGAATTTCAATTCCTGTCTAACAACTGATCAGCTTATGGCCATGCATCTCAACTGATAGTCATGTGATCATAAGGCCATTGCTGCTGTTGCTGCCCATTGGCTTCTGACTCCCATCATTCCTTACCTTCATTATTTTCTGTCTACACAAATCATGTCCTATTCTTTCTTTCCTTGCAATGCTAGAGGTCCAACCCATGGCTTCATGGGGAAGAAGCCAGCACTCTACCAACTGAGATAGACACCCCGTCATCCCATACTTGTAAGAGGATGAAGGACTATCATAATCCATTAGGTTGTATTTGTGGTGAGGAACATGCACTTCCTCCTTACTCCTGCCAGGCAAGTGTCTCCTTAACTACAATAATCCCCTCTTGTTTGCTCTAGAGCAACCATCCACCATAGGTCTTTGCAGTTGTACTCTGGGTACCGATCAATAACTGCCCAATACCAGTAGGCATGTATCAGCCTCTCTGACATTTTTCCCCTCTCTTAGAGCAAAACTCACATCTACTTATGCTTAGTGGGGGAAGGTAATGTACCCTTTATAATGAGTCAGATCAAAGAAATGTGCTTTCTCTAGGAAGCCAAAGTCTTTGTGGTCTCCAAACATGTTCCACTTTGTCAGGCCAATCTTCAAGTCATAACTTTTCTCCCCCCCCCTTCTAGTTTTTTTCTTGAGACATAGTTTCATACTACAGCCTTGGCTGGCCTAGTCTTCTCTGTGTAGACAAGTGTGGCATTAAGTCAACCTCCCTGCCTACATCCTACAAATGTAGGCATATGTCAACATGCCTGGCTCTAATTTGTCTTTGTTAGTCCCTGGAATTTCTGTTGAAACTAGCCAACCACAAATTGAAAACAAAAAAACACCTGTGTTCTGTGAACATGAAGCATGTACCCAAATTTTAGCCCTGAATACATTTCTTGTCATTATGTAAGAGAGCTCCTGAACATGGTGAGACCCATAAGTGTTGCAGGAGCTTTTCAAAGAACACATTTTACAGCTCTGTACCCAAAACCGTGCAACAAATTAGACAGTGTGAAAAATATCATCATTTTCATTAGACTGACACCATGATTCATAACCAAGTGGTAAACCAGTGGCATGCTAGGAAGAAGTCCTCTGCTTGTGAATGGTATGATTGACTCCCCACTCTAGGTGACTGGCCTAGAAAGATCATTTTGCATCCGTTCCTTTGTGCCAGTGAGCAGCTCAAACATGGATGCAGGACTCAGGAGACATTCCCCTGGCTCCACAAAGAGACCTGAAACAAGGGAGCATTTTGACTAGAGGCTGTGTCAGAAGGAGAAATATAGAGCTCCCATAGCTCTGTCCCACCAGCTTGAAATTCAGAGTCTACAAATGGCCAGGAAATGATGGGGGGACCAGCACACTGCACAGCCAAACAGTCCTGACACCTCCTCTGCCTGTGGGCCTCTTTGAACATCCTGGTTGTCTAAACCCACTGCAACCCAGATTCTATTACTTGCAAAAACAAAGCTATTCTACTGGTAGCATATTTTGAGCATCAATAAAATATAGATCTGGAAAAGGACATTTTGTAGTTAAATTTATGCAGCCATCCTTAAGAATAAAACCATAGGATTTAAGACAAACTTAGGAAGGCCAGCAGGGCTACTTTTAGATTGGTTCTTATAAATGATGGTTTGGTGCCAAAATCAAGATGTTAGATGAGATCCAGGACAGAAAAAAAATGGTAACAAATAAAAATGGAATCAGAACTTGATGTAGTGACTTTCTTATTCATTAAATCAGGGTTTTCAACCTTTGGGGCCTAATCCTTTGGGGGAATCGAATGACCCTTTCACAGAGGTCACATATCAGATCTCCTACATATCAGGTATTTTTATTATGATTCATAACAGCAGCACAATTACACCTATGAAGTAGCGATGAAATAACTTTATGGTTGGGGTCACCACAACATGATGAACTGTATTAAAGGGCTGCAGCATTAGGAAGGTTGAGAACAGCTGTCCTAAATCTATGACGTCATGCCTCAGTATACTCTCACAGAAAGGGATATGCATGCATGATAGTCAATACTGAGAAGCAACTGGGCAGGAAATGCCTGGAATATTCCACCTTTTGCATGAAAATAAGCCGTTGATCAAGACCTCATTGGAAAGTACCTTAAAGACTTTTTAGACTGTGTTTACAGCCACCAGCTGGATGGTACCAGGCACAGGTTGCCATTCTCTGGTCTAGAGGAAGATGGGAGCACTTGGAAGGCCAGAATACACACCAACAATTCCACGAGCTCAATTACTAAATCATTCTATTACCTAAATATTAAGTCATCTTACAGGGAAGTGCTTCATTTTGGTGTATTGAGTGACAGAAGAAGATCCAGTAGAAAAGCCGGAAGGTGTGTCTTACCTACACCATGGGCAGCTGTGTATGCAATCATATGTGACTGTACTGACGTGATGCACATCCTTATTTGTGATGAAAATTATCTCACTATTCCACAGTCTCCCATTTGTCTAACATAGACTAAATTTGACTAGCCTAGGGGCAGGGCTTTCCAGTCACGTCAGTGATATTTATACTCCAGCACTGACTGTGTGCTCTTTGAGAGGCTACTGAATCAACCTAATCTGCTTTCTCCTCAGGGACATTGAAGTAGTGTATGTATCTCTCCATGTCTCTTTCAAGGCATGAAAGGAGGGATGTGAGGACCTGAAGACCAAATGTTAACAGTCTTCTTTCTATTCTTCCTAATAAAGGGCTCTTTCCTCTCTTAATAGTAAGGATAAAGAAGTCACTGAAGGGAGGAATTTTATCAGTCGATGAAAAGATGTTTTTCCTTGGGAGTACTCAAGTTCCATACTGAGGTGTCTGTGCCTGTCTCCCTCTGGGATGGCTAGTACACTGGGTCTGTTAGAAGATCAGATGTTTTTGTTAGCCTAAGAGTTCTAGGTAATAAACAGAGAAACGCTATGCCATTTTTAGCTAGGTTATACATAGCTATTAGAAAACAAAACAAACAAAAAAAATCTCAAACAAACAAAAACAAAACAAAGGCAAAAGCAAAAAAACCCAAAACAAACAAACAAACAAACAAAAAAACCAAAAAGCTGCCTGGACTTCACTTTTTGAATTCTTAGGCACAAAGAAGAGACACTGTTTAAATCACCTATGTGTCTTCCTTTTAGCTCTGTATGGTTGACAGTGCTAACCCTGAGGGTTGGAGAGTGTGTTCCAGTATTCCCTTAAATAAGCTCAGAGTCTAGTGGTGACTGTACTCACCAAAGGGAAGCCACTGGAATCCAGTGTGCGAGGAACATCATGAACGAGAGAAGAGAGAGACAGTAATGAAGGCAACTCTCCCTCCATTAAGTCTCATGCAAACACTAGCAATGTTAGAGAAACGTCCTGGATTCTGAACTGATCTGACGCTGGTCTACTGTAAGGATGGGGGCCACGAAGAGGCATTAGCAGCAGAAATATGCCGTGAATGGGAACATCTTCAGTCAGGGCTCTGCAGGACTCCTTTTAAGATCTTTTCAGATGAAGGTTGTCCTGCTTTCTTTCAAGAACTTCTTGACCAAGACTCTGCTAATAGCATGCAAGAAATATGCTGCATTCCCAGTCTTTAGCAAGACTGCTTGCAAGTCTCTCCAAAGGCGTCCATATCTTGACAGCAGGAACAGGGAATTACTTAGATTGAAATTCCCAGCATCCGGTGCTATAGTTGGATCTTGAATATGGTGCTGGTGCCTCTCCACAGACATGAACCAAAGAGGTCTGCCTCGCAGAGACCTTCACCCTGTGAGCGCAGTCTACCTTTTCTCTCTGTGGGCTGATTATCTCAGATATTTTGCTACAGTGATAGAAGGCTGAGTAACACACCCACCAAGTGACTAATTTATTCAACAAGTCTTCAATACATTAAAAGAATAAAGACTGACGTTCTGCATAAAAATTACAAATATGGAAAAGCAGAAATAAAAGGATCACTGCATGGTTTTTGTTTCACTGTAAGATTGGGTATATCTTCAGTTTGTTTCGGTGGATGCTATTTATTGGATCTCTGTAGGTTGCCATCCATGTATTGGTGTGTGGAATAATGAGATGAAGGCATTATTCCTAATTCAAATCAGTTTAAACTGATGATTACTGCTAAAACTTGAGCTACGTAACAGTGCCTCGATGCGCCCATGTATTTATTTGTATGTTTTATGGTAGCCAATTCATTTGAGTATGATAATTTTTTTTTCAGTTTTATCAAAATATAATCACTATTACCAATATATTGTAAACTTTAATTTAAAACAAGTCTTTTGAATCAGGCATACCTATAAACTCCATAGTTTTATCAAATTTTGCACTTTTCTCATGTGTTACATAATTGCATTAGAGTGAATTAACAGTTCTCTGTTTGAATCTGACTGTACACTTTGCCTATTGAGACAGAGTAAGGCGCATTGTCAAATTCCTTTTATTTTTGAACCATTGTTGCCATCTAGTGGCAAAATGTAGGGTTTCACTAACAGAAAGTAACCTCTCAAATAACTAACATTATAATGATAGTCAAAGTTTTATTAGGACAGTCTACCACCATTTCAATATCTCCAATTATTGACTTAATAAAAGCACTAGAGTAGTTTAAAGTGTTTACTAAGACCAAACCTTCATCAACGTCACGGTGTTTTCACTGCCTGACACGTTCCATCCTTGTGTGGTTGTGCTCATGGATGTAAAGTAAACCTCTTTATACTGTCTCATAACCAGGACAGTGAGGACAAAGAATGTCACTCGTATGCAGCTCTAGATGCTGATGTATACTCTTTCCGGCTCCAGCTCTTTTTCTTTCTTTGTTTGTTTTGTTTCCTACTGACGATTCATAGACATCTGTCCAGGTTTGTTTAGAGTTCGTGTCTGTTGGACATCTCCTTAAATATTTAGCCTTTCTTGTATTTCTTTCCTGCACTCTCTTCCCATACCCTAGTATAGATATGCCTCCTTAAACTCTTGAGATCATCATAGCTTGAGACATACAATTCTCATAAACATAAATCTTTAGTGGGGAGTTGTACAATGTACAACTGATTCTGACAGGTGTGCTATCAGAATCTGAGGTTTAAGTTTGAAAAGATCGAGGAGATGAATGTGTGTAACTGTATAGGAGCCCTATCCATGGTCACCTAGATGGCAAAGTTCAAGGCTTATGAATGGAAAAACCATGTTTAATCAGTGCTTATGAGTGTATTACCCTGTGGGGAATCAGACTCTCTCGAGTCTTTCTCAGAGGCCCCAGTGAAAGAACAAAGGGAAAGTTAATTCTGTATTCTTCCCTAGGGCAGACATGGCAAGATCCAGTCTGGGGCTACAACCTGAACCTCAAAGGAGTTTTGGTTTCTGAGAACCCAGCTTTCTCCACTGACAGGCTGTGGTTTTCAGTCCTAAGGCACCTATATTGGAGGTATCCTGTGTTCTTTGTCATCATTGTCTGACTTAGGTCTCTGCTGACCTTAGCCCATTCCCCCCCCTACAAATAGTGTATAAGATGCTGTATTTCTTAATAAACTTAGGCAAGGCCTCCTGGTTCCAAGTACTTGTTTTCTTAGTTTCTCATGCCCAGTCCTTCCCGCCTCTACATCTTGCCCTGATTCCTGCAACCTTGAATTGTTGTCCAGTAAAAATAGAAACACATGTTTGAGTTTTCCAGAAGGTCATGGTCTTAAGTTTTTGCCAGATAGGCAGTCTTGGTGAAATCCCTAACACGGATTCTTCAAGGCGCTTTCTGTTGATCTTTCGCAACAAATCATGGACTAGCTCTTTTCCTCAAGCACTGCCTTTTTCGGGGATAGGGTGTGAGGACAGAATCTCTCAGGACTGCAACCGAGGAGGCAAAGTTGATTTTACAGTTTGCTACTGTACTTCCTTTTAGGGAGAGTTTTCTTTTTCACCCTGAGAGCTGCACCTGCTGGCTGAGCCAGGGGTTCGCTGAAACCAACAGTAGAAACCAGCACAAGGAATGGAGAGGAAGCACTCTTGCTACAGATTAGTATCAAAGAGAGGTCACAGAAATAGAATTTCAGTAGTAGTGATACACTTCCGTCCCCCTCTATCACAGTGGCCTGCCACCTTTGTGCTAAACGCATTGCTGGCAACCACCACTGCTTTTGGCCCCAGGGTTGAGGTTTGGACTGACTGCTTTCTCCTAATGACTCCAGTGGACAGAGCCAAAGGGAAGTCGCCTGACAAATGCACCTGGGAAATGTTGTTCTCAGATTTCTAAATGCCAGTACAAAGTAAAGACTAGAAATGTGTGCCGAATGAATCCCAGCAAAGAAGTAAGCACCATAGCCCTTTCACCTGGCTGGTAGCAGCCAGTTCTCCAACCAGCCACAGCTAAGCTGCCATACAATAACTGCCAGTTTATATTTCCATTTGCAGATGTGTGTGTTCTGTGTATGACTGAAGATGAACTTACCTCAAGATGGATATAAAGATCTACCTATGACGAATTCACCTCTAGGTGCTGATGATATCAACGCAGTCATAATCTCATCAGATTGCTCTTGTAATAGAGACTGTAATCCATGAAGTTATTCATTAGATACCCAGAAGAACACACGCAGTGCCCGGGACTTCAGGCTTACTCCTCTCTTTCTGCCCTCCCCGTCGCCCATCGCCAGACTTTTTCTTTGGCTCATTTGAATCAATCACAGCAATTTCCCTGGTGGTGTGACGCAACCCAAATGATCAAGAGGCAGGTCTAGTTTCCATCTGGGATATAATTGTGTCCCTAGAGAAAGTCTAGTAGTTCATAGCTGTGATTCTGGGAAGCCACAGCCCTGGGATGGTTTTGTGGAGCTCTAACTAGATCAGCTTTAGATTTCTGAACTTCCATGTTTCAGCTATGCGTGAACAAGTAGGCACTGTGGCCGTGATTCTGTGTGTATATGTGATACCCGATGGCACAGAAGCCTTCCAGAGAATTAGCTCCAACGCGGGTTTTTAATAGGCCAATTCTCTCCAGAAAAAGAAAAGATAAAAACAATAAACTCTGGCTTATATCTCTTCCCTGTCCCAGAAAATAAATTTCTTTGCTAGAAGAGTTGATATAAGGGAAATATGATGGGAAATATGGCCCCTGTGGGGTGGGGGTGAAAGTATAAAACACTAGAAGGGAAACTGCTTCCAGAAGAACCATCTGCCTGTGGCACAGGGATGTGTCATAGCTCCCCGCACATGAGGAGGACCTCAGGAACTAGCCTGCCTCCAGCTGGCAAGCGTCATCTAAGAGGCAGTCCATCATGGTGGCTTCCAGACCAGTGTGCGTGCTCTTTATCTATGCCACCATCGAATTTGTGACTAGGGCTATTGAACAAACATTTCAGTGGCTAAAGAAAGAGTCTGGATGTCGTGCTATGACCGCACGTGTGATATTGGGAGACCCTCTTCTATTGATCTCTGTTGAAGTATTTGCTCTTTCCTAAACGCTGTTATCTTCATTTTTGATGCTGGTCTTTTAAATTCTGGTTGTATAGAGAAACTATCAGCACTTGGCCATGATTAGGTAAAAAACCTTCTCGCCTGGCTACATCCCTAACCAGGCAAAGTTGGCATTTAGATGACACACACGACAAGATGGTAGAAGAGTGTTCGCTCTCACTATCGTTCAGACCATCATGAAAGGGTTCAGGGTGGTAGCATCTACCTCTGATTGATCATAGACACTTGTATATTTATCGATAAACCAAGAACAGGCTTTTCTTGTAGGCGGATTTTTCTTTGAGCCACCAGCTCACAAAAAACAACACAGCGACTTATTAATTATAAAAGCTCAGCTTATGGCTTAGGCTCGTCCCATGAGCTCTCATAGTTTAAATAAACCCATTTATAATAATCTACATTTTGCTTGGTGCCATTTTACTTCTCTCCTATCTTGCACCTCCTGTTTGCTTTCCATGTCCTCTTACATCTCTCTCGCACCAAGATTTCTCTTCTCTTCTCTCTCTACCCAGAAGTCCTTCCGAATCATTTCTTGACTAGCTATTGGCTATTCAACTCTTATTAAACTAATCAGAAGGTGCTTTGGCAAAGATACATGTGTACAAAAACTTCACAACATTTTCTTTCTCCTCAGTGGACAGTGGATGGACAGAATGAGATGTAAGGTAAACAGGGGTAGCACTTATGATTGACATTTAAGAAGAGATTCGTGCTTGAGATCATCCAAGTGCCTACATCCATGGAAGGGAGAGAATTAAGTTTCCTGTGTCCCTACTTGTTTTAACAAAAAGGAAACAGGAAGCATATAGAAAAGCAATCCTTACAAGTGTGCTAAATGGACTGGAAGTGCTCAAATTCTAAAAGCCATTTCCTCTAGTTGTGGATTTGAGGACTATATTAATATTTTCATACTAAAAATAACATAAAACAGAAGGGAAATAAGAGTGCAAACTGGGCTGTAATGGATGCACTGATAAATGAGTTCTTTATGACTAATACAGCTTCAGTGAAAGGGACAGAGTCAAGCAATTTTGAGCAGAATTTTGATGAAACATTTTTGCTTCAAAACGAAGGCTATAAACACATTAATCTCCGAAGTTTGTTTTCCTTGTCATGAGGGTTAACAATTTTAAAACTGCTTTTAGTATTTTCTAAGATGGAACATTTGCTCAACACAGTGTTGAAAATGCAACCAGATTTCTCGCTGCTGGAGAGCAGCTGATAAACACAGAAACAGGGATGCCAGATGAATCAGTGGTGTGTGGATTGGAGGGGGAAGCATCCATGTAAATCACAGCTGTATTTAGACATGCAAGTTCACGCATATTGCATGCACTTATTTTTAGTTCTCTTGGCTGAGAGCGTGGTGAAATGACATTCTGGTTGTGATGTAGACACACAGCACCTAGATCATGGTCTCTCAACACTATTTTTCATGAAAGGAACCTTGAAAACACATTTAGCACTAGCGTTGGAGAAAGGCAGAACTTACAAGACTAGTTTGGAGTTTCTTCTTTAAAAAAAGAAGTGTGGAAAGGATAATAGGAATGTGTTAAAAGGTCATGGGAGCCAAGTCAAGGAACATCTTCTGAGGAAGTCTGAGGAAGAGTGTGTCTCAATATAAACAAGGGCAAAAGTAAACCTCCATTTGCAGTCACCTTTCAAGATGGCCACATAATCCTCCCTTCTTAAAAGTCATCCCTTAAAGTGGTGTGGAAAGTCCTTCTGTATACTTGTTGCTTTTCTTGGTTAATGAATAAAGAAGCTGTTTCAGAAAATGGCTTAACAGAATGTAGTCAAGCTGGAAGATATATATATATATAGATAGATAGATAGATAGATAGATAGATAGATAGATAGATAGATAGATAGATAGATAGAGTAGATGGAGTCAAAGAGACACCATGAAGTCACCAGAGAAGAAAGACATGAGACACCAGCTGAAACCTTGCTGGTATGCCACAAGCCTCATGGTAAAATGTAAAATGATAGAAATGGGTTAACCAAAGTTGTGAGAGCTAGCTAGCAATACGTTTAAGCTATTGGCTAAACAGTATTGCAAATAATATGGTTTCAGTGTGATTATTTTGGTTCCGGGCAGCCAGGAACAAACAAGTGGCCTTCTACAACAAATTGGTGCCCAATGTGGAGTTAGCTAAATCCATATAAAACCTAAGAGGGCTTGGACAGGAATTCTAGACACTAAAAAACAAAGTTTAGCTGCATTTTTTTTCCTCTGGATGGGCTCTGCTTGCTGGCGGCATGCTGCAACTCCTTTAAGAAAGGTCTTCCTGATTCAGCAGTAGTAGCAAAAGAAAAAACATGCAGTTTCACAATGGCAGCTTCCTGGGCCATGCTGCCAGTTTAAACTCTGGCTCTTTCAGGAGGCTGAGCAATTGAATGGGCTTTGTGAGCAGAGTGTTACAATCTGCTTAATGGAACAACCTAGAGCTCACTGCATACCTGGAACTAGGGCAGTGTGCATGGCTCACAGAGGTGGTAAATATGCCTCTGCCATGTTGGATTGGTCAGAGCTAAAAGGCAAAGCAGTTTTAGTTCTAGCCAGCTGCTTCATTTTTAAGAAGTGGTCCTGCTCAGAAAAGAATTATAGATATACAATAAAGACAAAGTCATATGAAAAAAAGACCTCTAAATGGGTCACAGTGTGTTTAAAGCTGTACGTAGGCTTGGGAGAGAAAAGAAAAAGACTATAGAGAGTTATAAAAAAAGAAAGAAATGGTTCTTAAAAAATAAAGCGAAGTCTTTAAAAATGAAATATACACAGAGAGTCTGGATTATGCATATTATAGTGTTTTCTTTGAATTTTTTTGACTGCAGAGAGACATTTGATTCTAGAGACTGCTAAGCTAAGCCAACACATATGCTTTAAAGATATCTTGATTCCAAAATTTGCATCTAAGAATTTGTTGCATTGGAAATGAGGTTCTTCTTTTGTTTCCACAGAGGATGAGAACTTGTGGAATTCTTCCAGACTAATGTGGTTTGATGGACCAACCCCACTGAAAGGTCATTGTGAACCCCCCCAAAATTACTTCACCCAACAAAAAGCAAGAAGCATTTTGGAGAGAACCACACCCAAATTCCCAAATATTGTTTATAAATATTTGTTTACATTTAAAGGGGGATATGCTAGAGAGATTTGCATTGGTATGGATCTTGCTTTATTGATACAAATTTAAGGTCAATTTTGTTATATGTATATTTCTGTTCTTGATTAAGGTAGTGTGTTTGTGCAGCTCATTTAAATTTGTAATGTACAATTAAGAAATATAGGTTAATAGATAATCATCTATAATAGTCAAGTTTATAGTCATGTTAGTTAGGTTTTATAGATATATAGAGAGAGATATTTCAGCAAGATAGGTATTCTTCAAATCTTTCAGAGTATGACAAACCTTCAGAATATGACATTTAAAATGTCTTAAGAACTTAGGACTTTTCATGACAATGAGACACTTCTGCTCCTGACAGCACCAATCTACTTCAAGAGGATGATGGGTACAGAAGAGGCTCCTTATGGCTTTGGTTAGGCATTTGGGCAAGAAACTGTTCTTGCGTGGACTGCTTAATGGTACACTGTGTGAACTGGTCATGCAGGAGCCACAGAGAAATGACTACTGAACATGCCTAAAGGTTTGACAATCCTTCGGGGTTCCTGCTTCATAAAGGAGTCTGCAGATATTCTGCAGGACAAAGAAAAAAATGACTGACGAACTGCCAATATTGGTGGAACTGTCTTTGAAATTTCCTGCTTCATGGAAAAGTCTACTGGATGATATGGGCCCTATAGGCTAAAGATGGATGCTCTAACAATACAGAAGATTTTTGGGTGATTGTCCAGTTAGCAAGATGTCTCTGTCAATTCTAGAGTTTTGGAAGCTGCTTACAATGTACTTCTTGTTAATTTAGGTAATATTATATCCTTCTGGTGTCTTTGATGGAGTTGAAGAATAGATAGTTATAATTATAGTTTTCCTTAGTTATGACAAAAGATAAAGTAGATATAAATGCTGTAACTGTAATTCTTGCTTGATACCTGTTTGGTTATATCTAATTTTACTATGTTAAAGTTAGAACCTTCCTTCTTATTAAAATAGAAAAGGGGAAAGGGTATGGGAAGTCCTTCTGTATATGTGTTGGTTTTATTGGTTAATGAATAAAGAAGCTGCTTTCAGCCAATGGTTTAACAGAATATATCCAGGCTGGAAGAGATATATATAGAGAGAGTAGGTGGAGTCAAAGAGACACAATGGAGCCACCAGAGGAAAAAGACGAGAGTCGCCAGTTGGAACCTTGTTGGTAGGCCACAAGCTTCATGGTAAAATATAAAATAATAGACATGGGTTAACAAAAGATATAAGAGCTAGTTAGCAATATGCTTAAACTATTGGCCAAATAGTACTGCAAACAATATGGTTTCTGTGTGATTATTTTGGTTCTGGGCAGCCAGGAACAAAAAAGTCACTTCCCTACAACATTAATGTGGTTTCTTCCCATATTAACTCAGGGTTGAGTTACTAATCCCAGGCACTGAGGCAGCTGAGGTGGCTTCCAAGATTTGGTGAGAAAAGTATTGACTCTTCTACCTTTACCTCTTGAGTGGCTCTGTGGCCTCGGAGTCCATTATGTGAGGACATTTCGCCCCTTTAGAGAGGTCTGCCACTAAGAACCAGGATGAATTTGCCAGCCATATGAGAAGCCATCTCACAAGGACATTTCTAGTCCCTGTCACACCAACAGAGGAAACCAAATGTGTGAGAGATGACAGTTGCTGGCACTATTTTAGATCCTGTATAAACTAATATAATGCATGCATATGTAATGAATGTAGGAAAATATAAAGGAAGGGACCTTCTTCACAACACAGTGCCAAATAGTGACTGTAAATGGATTGGTTGCAATTTGGATATGGAGTGTCCCCAAAGGCTCATGTGTTAGAATCTTGGTCTCCAGTGAGGGACTTTGGGTGGCGGTATAACTTTTAAAAGGAGAGACCCGGTGAAAAGTTTTCAGGTTGCTAGGGGATGTGCTTAATGAAGAAAGTGGGTCCACTGTCACTTTATTTGTCTCTTTCTGGCCAGAAAATAAGTAATTTTCTTCTTTTAAACTCTCTAGCCATTATATTGTAACTTACACAAGCCCTAAAGCAATGGACTCATGCAATCTTGGATCAAGCATCCAAAACACTGAGCACAATGCAATTTCTTTAGATAAGTTAGTAGATTTAGTTATTAGGTATAGTAACAGAAAACTGACTGCAGTTAAAATCACCATTCTGCCACCATCAGTATAATAACTGATTCAACTTTTTAAAAAAGTCAATGATGGTGAAATTCAAAGTGATGGGAAGCAGAACGTTTTACAGTTTCAGAATATCTTCTCATGGGGTGTCTATTAATAATGAAGGGAAAGTCTAATGAGGCGATGGGTGCCAGCCACCTCCGCACTTCTCTGTGTCAAAAACTAAAGTCCAAACCAATACTACAGCTACTAATGATCATAAAAATAATAGTGAACTGAATGATACCAACCTTACATTGAAGAAATGGCACATGACACTGAGCTGAGTAATCTTATTAGTAGTCCCTTCAATGAGACAGCAGTGTATCCTCCTGATGAAATGCACAACTTCAACAAATAAGAAAGGAAGATGAATCAAAGCGTAGAGTAAAGGGTGTCTTTAAAGTTATCATGTCAGAAAGCTGGACCCCATTCAGATTAAAGGCAACTGTGCAAAGCACTTGTGTGTCTATATGTGCACCTTTGTTTGTAGGTATAATAGGTAATAAATGCAAAAAGTTAGAGATTTCTATACCATTTTCCAATGGACATTAATTTATTGTAGGCCTGTAAATGCTAAAAACTATGTATGTTGGTTATGGGCTTGCTGTATCTGCTGTCCTATGCTGTACCTGCTGTCCTATGCTGTACCTGCTGTCCTATGCTGTACCTGCTGTCCTATGCTGTACCTGCTGTGCTATGCTGTACCTGCTGTGCTATGCTGTACCTGCTGTCCTATGCTGTACCTATTATCTTATCTACAAAGTAGACCTGGCATATGGACAGAATTTTATGTAAATAACATATTTGTTTAACAATCCCCAAGATATTTGCCTATTTTCATTCATATTAAAAGGGTGTGCCTTTGTTTTCATGCTGTCCAGCCTGCCTCTTCACATCTGAACCCTTCTTTCCATTATGCGTTAATGGAACATGATATTAGGTTTTTAAGATTTTATCATTGGGAAAGCAAATATAAGACATTAGCTTTTATCCAACTGAGTTAAAAAATGTTCTTTTTTTCTACCTCCCGAGTGTCTGTGGATGTGTGTGTGTGTCTGTCTGCTCAAGCATGTATGCACTTACATATATACAGAAGCCCAAGGCTGAAGCCAAGAGATTTTCTTCATCACTGTTCACCTTATTATTTGAGGCAGGATCTCTCTGTTGAACATAGACTCCATAGCTATGACTAAATTGGCTAGCCAGATTGCTACAGGAGTCCCCTATCTCTGACCTTTGATCCCTGGAATTAGAGGTGAGATACCATGCCCGCCTATCTTTTACACGGGTCCTGGGCATCCAACTCTCTGAACCTTAAGTTTGGACAGCAAGCTCTTTAACCACTCAGCTGGTTCCCCATCCCTAAACTGGATTTGCTGAAACAGAATTTTAACAATGTGTTAATATTTTACTAAGCATTATGAAGAAATCCATTTGGTTTGTCAATACATCTTAGTGATACATTAAAACATTGCGATGCAGGAATCTTTCAAAAAGAGAAAAAGGAGTGGGTATTCTAGCTAGAAAGCTGAGTGGCTTCATGGATTAAGACCTCACTAGCTAGAGTGCTGAGTGGCTTCATGGATGAATACTTCACTAGGTAGAGTGCTGAGTGGCTTCATAAGAAGACACACAAGCTTGATGTAACCTGGGGAGGGTGTTGCTTTGGTTGTAAAAACCCACGAGAATTTTGTGGAGTAACGTAAGAATGCAAAGCAGGGTGAACACGAGGTGCCCTCAGGGCGGTTTGAGATAGATAATGTGTGAATTAATATGAAAGGTAGGGAAACAGAAAAAGAAGTGTCTACAGCATCGTACGTTATAATGCATCGTGCAATCTGATGCTACAGATTTCATTATTTGCTTGGGGCTGTGGTAGAAACTGATGGGGAAGCAGAGCTCTAAGTATGATTGAAACAGGGCTGAAGTCACCAGATCTTTTGCATGGGGACACTGCAGACAGCTGAGTCACATAAACAAGTGGTCAACTTAGAACTTGGAAACAATCGTCTGGATCATCTCTTTTGATGGACCCTTGTTTTGTGGTGTATATTCTTCTGTAGTATGAAGAGTTGTCAATAGTGGTTTCCAGTTGTCTTCTGATATAAGCCACATTTAATGTGGGGCAGTTAAATAACTTTGGTAGGTTTCTTACTTTCTCACAGGCAAACAAACTTGTGTGCATGGGTGACATGCTATCCACCAGTTTCTCTAAATAGACATGGTGAATCATTGCCTACCCTGGCTTTGCCATCTGTTGGGATTTAGAAATCAGTCCCAGTTTAAAGATTTTTTATGTCTTTCTTTCCCCTCCATTCTTTTGATGATATTTCACATGAGAAACACTGACCCTATCACTTATTTGGTTTTTGTTATACATGGCAAATCATATGTTCTAGAAGCTTCTAATTCTTGTATAGAAGTGTGTCCCTGTTGTCAAAACAAGGCAACTTAGAAAGATGAGTTCCTCTTTAATTGAAAGAGTAGGAACTAGAATGCTAGCATTTTTATAAATCTGACTATTTTGAGTCAACGATAATGAACAGAGAGAGCTTAAAGTGGCTTTCGTAGCATTTTGAGATTTATCATGACAAAATTATCAATAATCTCAGGGAGGCCTAGCCACCTTGGATATCTCCCATAAAAATACCCACCAGGCTCATAAATGAACTTTAGGCCACAGAGGACATCATTGGTCTCCACAGAAACCTGCCCTAGGTACTTAGCAGATAACTCAACAGTTTGCTATGAAGAGTGCTAGAAATAAGAGCCCAAAATAAGAGGAAAGACTGTTGACTGCTGTCACGACTTAAATGTGAAATGTCCCCACAGATTCAAGTGCATCAGCCCAGCTTCTCAGCTGGGGCAGCTTTTTGAGGTGGGGGGAAGCTTTTTGAGGTGGGGCCTGGCTGAATGAAGGTCACTGGAAGCAGGTCCTTGATGCTGTCCCTTCCATCTCTCCACGTTCTCCTCCCCTCTATTCTTTTCCCTTTTCCTTTCTGCCACGAAGTCAGTACTTTCGCCCATATGCTCCTGAAACGGTGCTGATCCACCCTCACATGGTCCCACACTCGCCAAACTGAAGCCTGTAAACCTGTGCACTTCCGAACACTCCTTTCTGTCTGTCCCATTGGGTGTTCTGCCACAGTGATGAGAAGTCTTGTTGGGCCACCTACCAAGTCAGGGTCTCTTCTGGTCTGAAGTGGCTTTAGTCTCCATCCCACAATGACTTTGCAACAGATGACCGAAGAACATCGTTTACGTTTAATATTTATAAACACTGTGTTTATGTCTCCTAAAAGTCCGACCTCTTTGCAACTTAAAATGTACTTCAGTTGTTTGGGCAGCAATTGCTGTGGACTCTTAGAGCAGTGCCTGGTGTCTCAGTTTCTATTGCTGTAACAGCCATTAGTTATCCTCTTGTTTTGATATGGAAGGGAAACTTCAGTGGTGAATACAACCCACATTATTATCCAAATAGCTGCTTACTCTAAGCTCAGAGAAATATGGAGGGCTCGGAATCTTGTTTTTTCCTTCCGCTTGGTTTCAAACATACTGCTCCCTATAGTCGGAATGCATGTGCCTCCCCAAACTCGTGCATTGACACACAGTTACCAGACTGACAATGTCAGTAAGTGGCATATTCAGATCATAAGGACTCTACCCTCAGGCATGGGCTCAGTGCCTCTACTCGAGACCTCAGAGGACTCACTCAGCCTTAGACTTTGTGAGGAGATGGCCGGAAGCTACCAGTTATGGACCAGAGAGTGAATCTTTTCCAGACACCCAAGCTGCCAGCACAATGACCGTGCTGACTTCTAAGCCTCTGGAATTAAACAATGCACTATAATTGAGGCAATCCATATTTAAATGGTATTTTACCAGGAGCGCAAAAGAACTAAAGCCAAGGTATTTTTTGCTTGTAGGTAAACATACCTTTGCCCTGTGCCTGGCATAGAAGGGAGCCCAGCTCTAACTTCTCTCAGA
Source organism: Arvicola amphibius (assembly GCF_903992535.2). Classification (NCBI taxonomy): domain Eukaryota; kingdom Metazoa; phylum Chordata; class Mammalia; order Rodentia; family Cricetidae; genus Arvicola; species Arvicola amphibius. The sequence continues at coordinate 69,831,922 of NC_052057.2, forward strand.
TCTATCTTACTATGAATGCAGACAGCTTTTCTAAACATTGCTTTTATAATCTCATTTCCCTGTTAGATGTATGTTAGGAAAGACAACACCGAAACCATGGAAAACAAAATTGATAAATAAACTAAGGAAAAAGCTGAACTGTAGTTACATGAGAAAAATCCTATCAAAAGAAATGAACCATTGAAAAGTGTACATGTTTTTAAAGTTAAAAGGATGAAGAAAGAAACTATTTATTAGGAACAAAATTTCAGGGGCCTAAATGAAAATTGTTGCAACTGAGGGGCGAGCAGTTACAAGGCGGATGGGGGGGAAGGCTGTGCTATAGAGGGGGCAACAGTTACACAGGATGGGGAAAAGGTTATGACATAGAGGGGCAGCTGTTACTCGGGATGGGGAAAGGAATTATAACATAGTGGGGGCAGCTGTTACGTGGGGGATGGAGAGCAAGGCTATCATCCTGTGATCCTGGTGCAGGAGAATTGTCTGTAATCTGTCAATCATGTTTTAAATAAAACACTGATTGGCCAGACAGGAGGTAAAGGTGGGAAAACCAGACAGGAAGTAGAAATGATGTAATGAGAACAGGGAAGGAGGAAGTTGATTCCTCCCACTCCTGCCAGGCCAAAGCAGCAGGATGTGATCTGCCCCACTGAAAAAAGGTGCTGAGCCACATGGCTAACATAGATCAAAAAATGGTTTAATTAAGATGTGAGAGTTAGCCAATGAGAGGTTAGAGCTAATGGGCCAATCAGCTTTGTAATTTATAAAGATCTCTGTGTTATTTCTTTGGGATTTGCCGGCTGTGGGGTACCTGGCAGGACAGAAACCCAAACAAGCAGGCCTGGCCCCTTCATGTTACATGATCCGCTTTGAGTTGCAGAGATTCTGGCAGTATTCTGTGTCTTGAGGTGGCTGTTCTTACTACTGGCGATGGTTGTTTCTGGTGATGATTGCCTGTGACTTTAGGGCGGCTTGTTAATGTCTGGTGACTAAAGGGCTCAGAGTGAGCCCATTGTCTACCAGTAGCACTTCAGTGTTCCAGTTTGGGCGATGCCGTTTATGATGATGCATACTTCAACTGTAGAAGCTTTACTTAGTGTATATTATGTTGTTGTGGAGATTATTTTAAAGAAAAGTTGATATAATAGGTAGGTCTAAAGGTCATCTAAAGAACTGCTTGAAACGCTGAGCAATATCAGCAATATGGATTGAAATGATGTAAGGTGTTTACTATCTGTAACAGATTAAGCAGATCACATGCATTTGGTTTGGTTTCCTAGCAACCCTATGTGGCTTGAGTCTGGAAGTTTGACTAGGAAGGCAAGGAAATGAGGAGAGTGTTATCATTTATAATCCTGGTGACTTGAGGGGCAGTGGCAGGTGGCCTAAGGCCACATGGGTCCCCTTCCTGGTGGGAGACAGATAAGTCATGCAGAGAGAACTTGGTTATAGAGTTTATTTAGTGGGTATTGGGAATGGTATAAGATAAGGGGTTATGGAGAAGATGGGAGAAGGGGAGAGAAAAGGGAGGCCAGAGAAAGAGGAAAGAGAAAAGCGGGGAGAAGAAGGAGGCAGTAGTTACCTCTTCAGAAGAGGGACAGACAGAGCAAGCAGGCTGGGGAGGTGGCTGAAGATACTCTGGCCTCCAAAGAGAGTGGCAGAGCTTGTCTCTTAAAGGGACAGAGTACCCAGGTGGCAATCCAGGCCAGCAGACTTAGAGAGGACAGACATACAGGCAGACATACAGAAAAGCTGGGATCAGATGGAATGGGCACACTCATATAGAGTGGGTGGCACCAACCACTGAAACAGCCCAGAAGTTTGGGCTGTTTGTTATGTCAAGAGAGGCCTAAAGCTGGGCAGTGGTGGTGCACACTTTTAACCTAGCACTCAGGAAGCAGAGGCAGGCTCTGTGAATTTGAGGCCAACCTGGTCTACAGAGTGAGTTCCAAGATAGCCAGAGCTGTTACACAGAGAAACCCTGTCTCAAAACAAAAATAAAATCAAAAAAAAACAAGCAAAACAAAACAAAAAACAAAAAAACCACACACACACACACACACACACACACACACACACACACACACACACCCATAGAGTCTTGACAGGAGGTGTTTGAAAGAAAGTGATTTCAGACTGTAAACATTTAGGAGGGGGAAGGTACTCGCTAGCTAGCTTTTGGAAACACTGGTCAGTCATTTGTAAATTTTCTTGCATGGCCCAGAGGAACACTTTGCCTTTTTGCCTTTCCAAACCCGACAGAGGAATGGCTTTGCCAGTTTCCCATGGGTCTGAGATTTTAGTACTTAACATGGCTGGCTTGTGTCAGTCAATAACCTTCACTTGAATCTTTGCTTCCTAAGGACTTCCCTCTTTCCCTCCAGAAGAGACTATTTTACTCATGCTACAGAAGGGAAGGTTAGAACACAGGAAGTTGAACAGCTTGCGCAAGACTATATAGATGGTGTGATTCCACAATGCCAACCAAAGAAGTTTTACCCCAGATGTTATGAATGAATGTACACCCAAAGGTTCATCTTTGTACCATGGAACAGAGTGTGTGCCTCTCCGTAACAGTTCTGAGCAGAGTAAACTCTGTCTAGCCTCAGCAAGCCCCACTTCTTAAATGAATACTAATACCCAAAGCAGATGTCTTTCCTCTTAATAGAAGCAACAAGCATTTGATTGCATCAAATCTCTAATAATTCTTAGGACATCACAGGCCATCATTTAAAGAACATGTGTACAGGACACTGCATCTAAGGTGAAGCCATATTGCAACTGGAAGAGAAGCCTGGACATCAGCTAGTGTGCCAGAAGCTTGTTCCTAGTGAACTGGGAAGATGGTGGCCCCAGTAAGTACAGGAACATCTTTAGAGACAGTTTGTATACCGAAGTTTGAGTGCAATGGGGAGAACCAGTCATTGAGGACACCATGACAACCACAAGGAACTTCACAGCTAGCAACTGCAAGAATGGGACATGGGGGGGGGGGTGTCAAAGGCCACTGAAAAGTTAGAAGGTTGCAGGGGAATTAAATGTTGCTAAAGGAAATTAAAGCAGATCAGTAAGCAAAGTGGACACTAGAGTAGAAGATGGCGCTTTCTATTGGGACCACATTCCTTTAGAATTTGTTCTTTGATGCTAGAATTGACCTGTGTAAGTTGACTCCCTTATAGTGCGATAGGATAAAGGGAATGTGTCTGCTTAAACCATTGGAACTGCTTAGCACTCCTGAGCCCTCTCCTCTGGCTGTTCTGTCTCTCTTTCTGTGCTGCACCCTCCCTTGTCAGAATTTGGCTTCTCCAAACTAGCAAATTCCCCTTGTGTCTGTCATGTTTCTGTAGCTGTTCTTTATTACTGCAGGCTGGGTAACGTGGAAGGAAAGGAGGTTTACTCAAGTCACAGGCCTGGCAGCTGGAAAGTTCACATCAGCTGAATTTGATGAGGTTTCTCTTAGGACTGAGAAGGTTTCAGAGTTCCAAGGTGGTACAGGGTCCTCTCTCCTAAAGCCATGAACCATTGGAATAGGGCTCCATTTTGATTGTTTTATTTAACCCCTACCACCTTCAAATAGCATAGTTGGATTAAGACTCCATCTTCTGAATGTCTCTGAATGGGGATTCAATCTCAGCAAGAACTTTTGATGGTGACATTGGAGCCCACTACTGCCAGAAGATTCTCCTACCTTGATCCTCTACCTTGACCCGCATGACTAGCAAGTGATAGACAGCCCTAAGGTGACAGGAAGTATTACTAGGATTATCATTGCCCCAGGAAAAGCTGAAAACAGGACAATTTGAAGAAGTCACCCAGAAATCGTGGGTCAGAGCCCACAGAAGTGGATCTGTTCCACCTTGACTAAAGTCCAGAGAGGTCAGGCCTAGTTTTGCTGCTTCAAGGCTATTGGCAAGAGGTTGACTTAAGGTGTGATTAACAGGATATCTTGACCTAGGGTATGGTTACTTGGTGTTTTGGGTACTTAGGTGATAATCACTTCATTTGTTCTTTTATCATGGGAAAGCAGTCTCTTCCTTTCTTCCCCTCTTGAACTGGGGTATTTAAAGATGGTAAGAAACAAACACCGGCAGATTCAGTATTCACTGGGTTGCCCTGCCAACTCTAGCCTATGACTCTGTATTTCTTTTATATCTGTTAATTTTAACTAACATTTATAATCCACATGCCTCTAGCCTGGAATGAACGAATCCATCAAGGCTGGACCCCAACAAGAGTGAAGACTGAGCTGGGGCCAATGAAAGTGGTCAGTAGCCAAACATTTCTTAAACGTTCTTCTATAGAGTATCCCAGAATCCGAAGCAGCTTTTGACGTTATTTTACATGAAATGGAAGGAATAAAAATTAGCCTACTTCAGTTGGAAAAAAATTTGGTGATGTCTTTGAGAGCCCCAGCAACTGTGCTGTGCTTTTGTTTTATTAGGTTTTCAACTGAGTTGTGAGACTACCGCTCCATCTAATTAGTTTGCTGCCTACAATGGAAAAAAACCCTTCAAAGCTTTTTAATATAACAATAGCAAAGTTACAGCTAGGAGGTAAGAACAAAAATAATTTTGTGGTTGGAGAGTCACCATAACACAAGGGACTGTAGGAAGGGGTTGCTTTAGGAAAGTTGAGAACCTCTGCCCTAGATGTTGAGTAAGGAACCTGCCTGTCACACACAGGCCCTGCATAGCTTTGCTCTTCATAGTCATGCTGGGCACTTCCCATCCCAGGCTTACCTTCTCCCCAGGCATACCTTCTCCCAGGCTTACCTTCTCCCCAGGCATACATTTTCCCCAGGCTTACCTTCTCCCCAGGCATACCTTCTCCCCAGGCTTACCTTCTCCCCAGGCATACCTTCTCCCCAGGCATACCTTCTCCCCAGGCTTACCTTCTCACCAGGCATACCTTCTCCCCAGGCATACCTTCTCCCCAGGCTTACCTTCTCCCCAGGCATATCTTCTAGGCATATTTTGGCATTGTTATGCAGCAGCCATTTAGCCTCTGAAGACTCTGGAATCTGAATATGCCACTTAAATTTCAAAACAGTTTCTCCAATCTCCTCATTGACTTTGTTTGAGGGTGTAATTGGGGGCAGCTAAAGCCCTTCCTGCCCAGCTCCTTGGTGTCAATCACACAAGATCCATTTATTGGCATTTGTAGCATTGCCTTGCCTTGGAGCCTCGTATCTTCTCTAGCAGAGAGAAGAGATGGAGAAAGGCAATTTCTTTGTAGTTGCTCTTTACCTTGGCAACGACTGCTTGAGAAACCAGACGTATGTCAAGTTTATATAATCCAGTGTGTGTTCTTTGTGCTCAGAGAACATCCTTGTTGGCCTCAGCAAGCCTTTCTCTTCTCTGTCATGCCCTAGCTCCTGTGGGTGCACTGGTGTGTGTGTGTGTGTGTGTGTGTGTGTGTGTGCGTGTGTGTGTGTGTTCTAAACAACTAATACAATTGGTTCCTTTATATTTTGATTACCTGGCCGGCCATTTGATGAAAATCAGTCCTATAGTTTTCCATATGAATGAAGTAGAGACAATTAGTGGTCTATTAAATCACATAGGGCAGTGCCCAGAGCCCTGCTAAGAAAGCAAAGCACAACAGTCCAACCAATAACGACTGCCGGAAAACTGCTATTTTAAAAGTGACCAGCAGGTGGCAGAAGTGCTGCAGCTAAAAGGAACCCGTTGATCAGGATGCCGCGTGAAAATAGATTTGCAATGAACCTGAATTCATCATTTCTCTTTTCGACACAAAATCAGAAGCAAATATCCATAGCCTCGTGGTAGTCCTTCTTTTATCCAGAGAGTGATTGATACGAAACATATTTTCCAGAACGTTTATGGATAGCTTCTGCTTCTAAAGTGTGGGTGTGATCTGGAGATGAGCGGTGGGACCATTCTCTAGTGCAGTAGGGGGCACCCTGAGACACAGTTCCTGTTTTCTTTGGCTTTCTGAAAGGCTCTAGGTGACTCTAAGGCACGTGAGGCAGCTGTTAGGAGGGGCTAGCTCAGGCAAACTGCCTAAAGGTAAGAGTGAACCCTCTACTGTCTGGATGTGTCCTTTGAGTCAGAGATGGTGCTTTTCTAGCATGAACAAGACTGGGTGTTCAAATCTTACTGAAGGGCTGTTATAAACAAAAACCAAATGAACAAGTGGAAATCCTTGCCATTGGCTTACTTTTGACCAGAATAAACAGCTTTTTAATAGCACTTGTTGGTACTGAAGAGGCAGATGCAGCAGGATCACCACAAGTTCCACCAAAGCCAGCATTGACTCCATACTGATAACCCTGTCTCAAAGTAATAAGACAAACAAACAAGAGAAAGACTCCTAAAAAGAAGGTGGCGTCTTTTAGGTCAGAGGATGATGTCTGGGAATGAATGTGTCTTTAAATGAATTTGGGTATATGTTCAACTATTTGTAACTGATTCCCAGAATTATTGTAAGCATGCAAGTGAATAGCCCTTGGGTATGACCCCAAAGGAGTAGGCAAGCCTGCACCTTCTCTACCATTACTTCTGAAAAACACGTCATCCCAAGCCTATTGTCAATTATGGTGTTGGCTGTTTCACTAGACTGCCTGGCCAGAGAGCCAGTGTTTATCTGCCACATTGCTGAAGTTATGGCTTCATGAGGCCACATCCAGATTTTATGTGGATGCTATGACTCTTCAGCCATGTTCTCATCCTTTCAAATAAGTCACTTAACTGATTAAGCCATCTTCTCCGCCCTTTGTCCCATCCACTCCTTCACAGCAAGCTTATGTAGTACAAAGGCCAAACAGTCTTCCCTGATGCCTCTGGTCCCAGCTGGATAGAAGAATCCTGATCCAAATCCCTATAGCATCCTGTGTGGAGGACTGAGGTATACTTTGTAAATAATATCCTAATCTCGCTGGATGCCTGTTATTGTTGTCTATTTCTGTGTGAGCTTTCCTTTTAGACAGGAAATTGCTCTTAAGAATAAAGAATATAAGTGTGGAAGTCTAATATACTCTAAACACTTATAAGTGTGAATAGAGTAAAATGCTTGATACTATTTGATGTTATCTTTAGCTGTCCTCTATCTAAATATAGACATTTATTTAAACTGATATCATAAGTATCACTGGGCTAGGAAAGGATGAAATTAAATTCTAAAAGTTGATCATGTAGAGAAATCAAAACATGAGGGGGGAAGTGAATAAACAATGGAAAATCTAATCAAAGGTGGGAAATGGAGAAGCACACATGTAGGGAGGCTTAATACTCTCAAAAAAAGTCTATGTTCAGTGGTGTGCTAATAAGTTTGGAAATCACTACAAAATACCAATTCAGAAAGATGAATATAATAAGAAATAAATGAATGACTAAGTGTCATATTTAAAGACATCAAGTACCGCATAGGAATACATTTTTTTCTGTGTAAAGTTCTTAATATGGATCCATGATGCCTTGAACTTAAGGCTCCTCCTACTTCAATCTCCCGAGTGCAGGATTACAGCCATAAACTCCCACTCCAGGCTCTGTTTTGGCTTTTTTATGAGCAAATATTTAAATAATTTAAAGAAAATTAAATTTATGTAGTATTAAATTCCAAAAACATAGTGGATGTCTTCCCCTCAAAGGCTGATTCTGCAGAATAAAGCCTACTGTGACAAAGTGGCCACTAGGGGGGAGTGGAGAGTAATTTAGCACGTGAGAAACCAGCACCATGTGCTCCCCTCTGGAGAGAAGATGAAAATTCCCCAGTAACGAGCAGACAAATAACACAGTCACTTCCACTAAAAATGTTTTCAGTAATTTCTTAGAGAAGGTCCAAGGAACACTCCCACATTGATGGTACAAAAATAGCATCATTTAAAGATTAGGTTTAATTTGTGTGATAAAAACACAAGTCACAAGTACCCTTAGATTGTCATGCCATGCTGGTCCTTGTAGGGGTTAATAGTATCATAGATGAGCAGGACTATTGTTTGTGTCCCTCTTTTGGTAGTTTCCATGGAACCTTTAGGTACCATGAAAACTAGTGTTAGTTTCTTAATTCTGATCACAGTGAAAAGAAATTGAAAGCTTAACTTCTATTTTGGTGACAAAAAAATTTAATTGGTATCATCACTGATTTCTTTTATAAGTAAGATTCTTTCTCAGGACTACCAAATATCTTAACTCAATAGATCAGGTCAAGAATGAACTCTTAAAGTTGAGCCATGGTGTTAAATTAAGTTCTGCTACATCCACAAACACCAGTCTTAACCACCCAGCCATGAGTGGTAACTGATCCTGAACCTGGAAGTCTGGTTGGAAGTCTGATATGGATGGAGTCCCCAAGTTTCCAGCACTCTCAGGTTGCATATGAGCTATAACCTGGTTTGGATGGATTCACTACAATTTGAGTGTAGAAAGCTTGCCAAGACTAACCAGGTTATGCATCTCAAATTCACAAAATTCCAGGGATCTCAGAGCTTCCACAACAAACAAGGAACACCTTCCTTACACAATGTCCAGTAATAAAGCAAGGGCCGTGTAGGTGCTGACCCTGAGTAGAGGCACCTTCTCATGTGTTTGTGAACAAACATCGTATTCTTGTTCCTCTATGGATCTTAGCTGAGCTATGAAACTTCACCATCTTGTTTCTACCTAGCATTCCCACATCTCTTGCCTGACAATAAGAGCCCAATATGGTTCTTTGTATTTGGGGGAAACTAACCGAGTGTCAGATTAGATTGGCAGAAAGTGACTCGGTTCCCAAACAATTCCTAAGAAGTTCTGCAAAAAATTAAAACAAAACAAAGCACAAACCACAAACCAAAATCCCCATACAGAGGAAGGCAGGCTCTCTCTATGTAGTTGGCCTCTGGTACTTCAGTGATGTATCTATGGGCACTTTGTGAGGTGGTCATTGCTGCTTTGGCATGACCCAGTTTTTCACTTAGTAGCTATGGAAGTAGGTTTGGTTGAGACATGAAAATTTTATTAGCATCACCAGTGATATATTACAAGCCTTAATTAAATAGCTTATAACAATTTTCAGTAGAAGAGTTCTGTGATTTCTAAGCAGCCTTTGAGAATTTGCTCTTTGGACCTCATCTAAGATGAATTTGCTTTGGCATTTAGAAGAGGCTACCTCTGCTTTGAAAGAAACAGATGTAGTTATGTATGCAAGATGGATTTTATTAATCCTTCTTATAAGTCTTTATTTATTAGCAGTCACTACGTGTTGACGTCAAAGAGGTCAAGAATTTTTTCATCATGAAAGGAACATCTATTAAAATTTGGGATCTTCAAAGGAATTTTTTAAAGGATTTCATGAGCACACAGCTGAGAACTGTGTTATCCTTTGTGTCCCTGTGTGGGCTTGCTGAAGCACTGGGCCACTGGAGTCAGAATAAACAAACAATTTCATAGAAAATTAAACCATGCAAGACAAATAATGTCGGAGAAGCAGTGCATTGTGAAATAACGTGTTTTTATTTTGCATCGGATTGTGTAACAGCTCATCCATGAGTTTTTTCTTGGAGGAGTATGTCTGTCTTAACCCAGACAAATGGACCAAGAGTGAAGTGTTCACGGCTTCTTTGGTAGAGAGTCGGGCTTAAGGATATGGAACAAACGTCAAGAAAGACATTATAGACAAAAACTGGTTAAATATTTGCAATTTCATATGCTTTATTAGCCAAATGAATCTTTTGACATATGGGTATTGAGGACCAACTCTGCCTGACCATGGTCGAAGGGTATTGAGGATGTAGAAATAGCGTTAGTCTGGCTGGTAAGATGGCTCGTCAGGTTGGGACTCTGCCACCAAGCCTTAAGACCTGGGATTGGTCTTTAAGACTCTATATGGTAGATGGGGCGACCCTGTTTAACCAATTTGTCTTCTAACTTCTGAGTATGCATCATGGCACACATGCACAACCACACACACACACACACACACACACACAAACACACACACATACACAAACATGCATGTAAGACAGATTTGTAAATGTAGTTAAAATGTTTTAAAGTGAAGTAGCTTCATCCTTCCTAATTTCATGTCCAGTAGAAAGGCACCATGGGAAGTATTAGGCTGGGCTTCCACTAAGGAGGAACCTGTATTTGAAAAGGGACTGGCGATCACAGATAAGTACGGAGGGATGGAGGCAGAAGGAAGACGAGGAGGAAGCAATGGGGAAAGGTGAGGGACGGCTCCAGCACTGTCCTCTCAGCATCTGCCGGCACTCAGTGAGGTGTGGCCCTCCACCAGGTATGCCAAAGAGAGGACAAGAGATGATCTTAGCTCTGCATGTGAGAAATAACAGATTTCACTTCTCTGTGCGAGAGGAGGGAACAGTTTGCAGCGGTCGGAGATTGGGGGTTGATTGACAGCTTCCCCCCCTTACTTCACGGTCATGCTGCAGCATTCTGATCCCCCAGCCAAATGCACCTTTGTAGTTTGCTTCCTTCTCAATCATTTCCAAGAACCTTTCCATCTATAAAATTCTCTAGGGTGACCTCCTGTGCCCTAGAGAGCCAGCTCAACTGAATTCATCTTTGGTCCCATGGTTATGGTTAACTTGATCCATGTATGACTGCATTTGATATGTAATAAACATTCTGCTAGGATCCTTAGTGTTTACTCCTTCGAAAATGTGCTCGGTCCTCCTAACCTGAGAGCCTTGTGTAGTTCACTGAGATTGTAAACACAAGGGGAAACTTAATGCAGTTCTTAAGAAAGCCTGCTACACAGGGCTCTCCAAGAGATTACTCAGCAATGGGAGCACTGGCTGCTCTCCCTGAGGACCCAGGTTCAACTCCCAGCATCCACAGAGTGCCTAGACAGGCAGGCAAATAAAGTACCCATACACATAAACTAAACAAAACCAACTAACTTAATTAATTAATTAAGAATGCCTTCTGTAGAAAACAGGATTTGGAAAAAAAAAAAGAGATAGGTGTGTGTAACAGTCAGCATTTTCTAGAGAAACGAAAGGATAGAACGGATATGCACTACACAGTAGATTAGATTGACATATGGTACGAGCTGGGAAGCCCAACATTGACCTTCTTCATGCTGCGAAGGCTGAGAATCTGGAAGCGGCTCAGTGCAGGAGGCTGGCTGTCTCAGCAGCACCAATCTCATGCTGGCAATCTGGCTGCTTCCTGGAGACCATTGGTCTTTGGTCCATGTTGAAAGGTCAAAGAATCTGTCACCAAAGCATGGTAACAGCTATAGGAACACAGTAAATGACCCACCAGCAGGGAGCCAAGGCAGGCAGGTGAAAAACACCACGTGGGCCTCTCCCTGGCCTTGCTTCATATCCAACCTGCCACCAGGGGGCGCTGCCCACTTCTGGGACGGGACTTTGCCCTTCAGGCAATCCTTCCAGGGGGTATACTCACCCAGAGACGTGGCTGTTAGGTATCACAGATCCAGTCTAGCTGGCAACAGATATGAGCCATCACAGAATGTAAAGTGGTACATAAATTTTATTTTATTTTTAAAATTTAAATATAATTCCATCTCCCCTTTCCCTTTCTTTCCTTCAAATCTTCCCTTGCTCCTCCTCCCAGTACATCTTTGCCTTTGTACTAAATATAAAATTAGTAAAGATAATGCTATTTCTTTTTTTAAAAATTTGCACTTATTTGACTACGTGCTTATGCGTGTGTGTGCATTTGTGTATGTATTTATATTTATATATGTATATGTATTTATATACAGTCTGCTCAGTTGATATAATTTTCCTTGTATGTATATGATTTCAGGGCTGGCTACTTGGCATTGGATCACTATTCAGGGGACTGTTTCCTGGGAAAGACTTTCTCTTCAGCTCTCAGCATCCCTTAGCTGCCCGTGGTTCTTTGTCTTAGGGTGCAACCCATTTCATTTTGGCATGTTTATTGGTGTTGTCCTTCCTCATTCAGGTCTTATTAGGCAGCCATGGGTGAAGCTTCCCTGGCATTTTTTAGAAGATGATCACACAACAGACTTGCTGTTCCTCTTGCTCTTACTGCTCTCTCTCTCTCTCTCTCTCTCTCTCTCTCTCTCTCTCTCTCTCTCTCTCTCTCTCTCTCTCTCCCTACTTTCCACAATTTTCCTGATAGATCGCTAGGTGCAGGAGTTGTGTTGTAGACGTTACCCACGGAGCAGGGCAGCCCTATGATCTCCTGTCCTCTGCATTTTGACCAGCTGTGGGTTTCCGACGTGGCCTCCATCTGTTGCAAAGAGACGGTACTGAGGGGTAAAGCTGATGAGGGGTAGAGCCCCACCTATCGGCAGGTGCAGGGATCAGTATCTATACTGCAGTTAGGAATTACCCTGGTTTAGTAAAATGGCAGTAGTGGGTTCTTCTCAGAGATTCATGACCTCAGTAGGCCCCAGTGGTTGGCTAGGTTCCCAGGAGCAGCTGCGGATTCTGGATTGGTGAGTGGGCCTTAAGTCCACTACTAGTTACTGAGAAGACATGAGTGGCATGTTTTGTGCCCTTAGGAATAATTGAGGTACAGTTTTTTTTTTAATTAATAGAGTAAATATCACTCTTCTACAGGATTTGGGATTCAGAATCCCCAAATTTCTGGGTGTGGGGAAAATTACCAAGTGAGTCTCAGAAATCCACTGAGTGCCACACCCCTCAAATAGTTCATAATTTATGAGCAGCTCACAAGTGATCCAGCTGTGGTGACAATCAAGATCATTCCTGCTAATGTCACACAGGAATCTAATAGGTTGAAGGGTCTGACTTCTACAGCAAAATAGAAACAGACAGAAGGTTAAAACAAGAGAGTAGATATGGATTCCAAGTATTAAAAATGATGTGTCACCCTGACTCATGTTCAGCCTCAGGCCCTGAGGCCATAATGTTAACACACGGGGTGAAAACTTAATCCAGCTCTAGTGGTTCCATGGTTAGTTGCCACTGTCAAGTTGGCTAGATTTAGAATCGCCCAGAAGATGCACCTCTGGGTATTTCCGGAAAGATTTATCAAGGGCAGTGACTCTCAACTTGCAGGTCATGACCCTTTGGGGAGGATGAATGACCCTTTCTCAGGGGTCACATAGCAGATATCCTGCCCAGCAGATATTTATGTTACAATTCATAACAGCAGCAACATTACAGTTATGAAGTAGCAACGAAAATAATTTTGCAGTTGGGTGTCACCACAGCATGAGGAGTTGTATTAAAGGGTTGAAGCATTAGGAAGGTTGAGAGCAGTGTGCTGACCTATGGAGAGAAGATTCACCTCGTCTGTGAGCATTGCCAACTCACAACTCAGAGTCCTGGACTGGACCGAAAGGAAAAAAAGCAGGAAGCCAGCAGAGCACCAGGGTCTATCTCTTTCTGCTTTCGGACTATCTTTGCCGGTGTTCTACTGCTGTGAAGAGACGCCATGACCACAGCAACTCTTATAAAATGAAAGCATTATATTGGGCCGGCTTATGGTTCAGAGGTTTATTTAGTCCATTATCATCATGGTGGGAATTATGATGGCCTGCAAGGAGACATGACGCTGGAGAGGAGCTGAGAGTTCTAAATCTGGATCCACAGGCAGCAGAGAGAGAGAGCTACTGGGTTTGGCTTGAGCATTTGAAACCCCAAAGCCCACACCCGGTGACACACTTCCTCCAACAGGGACACATCTTTCAATCCCTATCAAGTAGCACCTCTTCTTAATGGCCAAGCATTCAAATCTATGTGCCTATGGGACCTCTCCTGGTCAAACCACTGCACTGACTGAGGATGCAATATGGCCAGCCACCTCATGCCCCTGTTCTCAGGCCTTCTTTTGCCATGAGGGACCATATTCACAAGTCATAGCGAGAGTATTCATCTCCTTTCTTAAGATGCTTATCACCACCCCCAGTACTTTGTCTCAGCGATAGGAAGCTCTTTGAAAGCTGATTAGTGTTAGGTGAGTCCTCAAGACTGAGCCTGAATGGCTACTGTGAGAAGAAGAATCAGCCTCTCCCAGGGAGGAGCTTCCTTATTGGTTGTCCAGTGCAGAGTTGTCAGCCTCAAAACCATATACACATCAACAACAAACGCAGACCCAACATGTTGTCGTAGATATATCTGTGTGTGCGCACACACGTGTATAATGATAATAATGAAAAGGAGGCTATCAACTTTTAGTGAAGGGCATGAGAAAGGTTTAAGAGAGGGAGGCTGGGGGGCGGGAAGTGGAAAGGGAGGTTGGAAAGTGGTGTAAATCTATTTCAATTTGCGTTTTTAACTGAAAAAAATGTATGAAATTGCATAAAAACTGTAGAAAATACTGCACAATAAAATAAAAAGATACAAAGACAAAAAGAAGACAGAGACCTAGTGGACATACATAGAAACCATTCCCAGAAATAAGTCAGTAGCTGTGTGATATGCCTTTGAGCATTCAAACTGTAAGCTAAATAAACCTTACTTCTTTATGAACCAGCTCTCCTCAATAATTCCATTATAGTTGCATATATAATTTTCTAATATGTGGACATACACAAAGACCCAACAAGGACAGGAAGTGTGTGATCTGGCACTGGGAAAATAGTTCTACACTTTCATTATTTCCTGGATAGTGACTTGAATCAAATTCCAAGGGAAAACTTGTCATCACCATGAGATCATTCTTAACAGTCGTGAAAGGTCAGTGGCTTTTAATGTAAGTAGCAAAACATGCAATTTAATCAGTAAAAATTTATAGTCAAAGATTATTTGTATACTGAGGACTTTTAAGTTTTCAGATTAAAAGCAATAATGGTCAATCATCTATAAGTTCAACAAACTAGATTGACATATTCCTCAAGGATCCCAGATAACCGACATTCTGCTATTAATTATTAACCAACTCAGTGTGAGCTTAATAAACACTACCAATTATTACCTTAACAAGTAGTAAAAATGACAGTTTTCACATTATATCTGGCTTAACCTTTGGGGGAGAATGTGACATGGGAACACGTAATTTAACTATTTAAGGGAGGAGGGTGTTGAGACAAAGTCCCATGTGGCCCAGGTTAACCTTAAACTCTTGATCCTCCTGCTTCTGCCTTCCTGGTACTAGGACCCCAGACTCCGAACACTGTGCTCAGCCAACATTTTATTTTAAATCCTGGCAAGTCATAGACACAGCAACGATGAGAGAAAACTCAGAGACACATCCAAACCTAGCTTTGTAAAATTTCCGAACTTGCCCTTCTTTCTACAAGCTTGCAGATATGTGGGAAACACAAGGTTTCTGTTGGATCCGTGAGAGACGTCATTTCAGTCAGCGAGACTGATGAGTCAAGGTGGTCGTGTGGACATGATGTTGGAAGTACCATGTCAAAGCTCACAGCAGCAATCTTGTGGCCACATGTAAGAGGCCCATCACATTAGTTCTCTGAGTAGAGCCAGAGGAGAAATGTGATCTCAAACATATGCACATGAGAAGAAACATAAATGCAGAGGAAGACAAGGTGACACTTCTGCAAGTGTTCACAGGCAAGTCACCCTAAGCAAGAAGGGAGGCTCACCACGACAGCTGCCGCCTTCCATCCTTTAAGGACGCAATGAGGCCATACCCAGACTGCAGAGCTGTAGCATCTGCAACTGCAGGACCACTTTCTATTGTTTCCTTGGTGATGTTTTGTTATGGCTGCTCTAGCAAATGAACGTAAAATATTTTAATTAGTTTCTTGAGAACAATTAACTCCAGACTACCAGAACACCATTATAAAGCAGTTGCAGGAACTGGGTTTGCACGATGGATGGTTTGGTAGATGGAAAGAAAGAAGTGACAACAGAAAATCTCAAAACTAGTTGTTTCGTTTCTGTTCATATCAATTTATCTATCTGTTCACTCTCTCAAAACCAACTACATGGAGCACAGTCCCTGTGCCTTATTCCATGCATTGGCTTCTCACATTCTACTTGTTGTGTCTGTAGTGTATTTTAAGGACTGCTGGAGACGTTTACACCCAAGGTTCTGTGGATCATGGGTCAGGGCAATTATGTGGTGCCTTTAATCGAGTGGCACTCTGGTCACACTCTTGCTGGGGTGGTACTTGTCAGGCCTAGGAAATTAAATAGTTAACTCTTGAGCAACTACTATGGACAGGACTCACAGCAAGGCAGTTGGGGACAATATACAGCTTAATCATTAACCACTAAGTTGGACACCAACAGGAATGCATGCATTGCTCTTGCAGCTCTTGGGTATTAACACTCTGAAGAAAAGCAGCTCTCCAGTCATAGGAATATGTGTGTCTATTGTTTTCTGTTACAAATGCTAGTCAATTCTCTCAACACTAAAAAGAAATAATGGTAGAAACCAAATCTCAGGACTGCTTTGAACTTCTAATTGGTTCTAACTCTCAGAAGTCTGACAAAGCCCAATCATTTTCCATATTCTCAAAGATGATGTGGGATGTCCTTCTGCTTATGTGTTGCTTTTATTGGTTGGTGAATAAAACAGTTTTGAACAATGGCTTAGCAGAGTAAAGCCAAGTGAGAAATACTAACAGAGATATAGAAAAAGTAGGGAGAGTCAAAGAGACACCATGTAGCTGTTGAAGGAGAAAGATGCCAAAACATTACTGGTAAGCCACAACCTTGTAACGATACATAGATTAATAGAAATGTGTTAATTTAAGATGTAAGAGCTACCTAAGAATATGCCTGAGCCAATGGCCAAACAGTGTTGTAATTAACATAATTTTTGTGTTATTATTCAGTTCTGGGTGGCCAGGAAACAAAAGTGTAGTCTCATTTTACGCACAGAGGCTTTGTTCTTCTCAGATCATACTACTTGGACATTTGCATAGTGGAAGTCCTGCTATTTAATAGTACACTACAGGATGGTGAAGGATTGTCTTCTGTACAGTTATGTGTGTGTCTTTTCCATTCCCACCACCTGGAAACATGCCTAACATTTCCTTCCTTTATGTATGTTGAGGAAGAAATTTTTTTAAGTTGGAAACAATGAATGATTTGCTTTCTTACATCATTGCTTCTTCTTTCTTTCCAAGGAAGTGATTGATGAGCCAACTCAGATGTCCCAAACACCCTCCTGTTGACTGGTATTGAAAACTTCTCACATGTGCTACACTGACCTCTCTGGCTCAAAGGAACTCATCTCTCTTGTCCTGGGCAGCCTTCTAAGGACTGTGGCTTCTTCATTATTCAATTGGAAGAAGCTTCCTGGCTTATATTATAATCAAGTAAGTTTAGGACATAATTTTCACTGCTGATGAGCTGGAGAGAGCTGCCAAGTGGCAATCAAGGAAGTGCTGGCCAAACATCTATTAAGATTCTGATGGAAAAAAAGTTGATCAAATATGACCCCTCTTATTAGAACACACTGTTTTGTTATAAATGGATTAAAATGGAATGTTTTAAAATTGATGGATGCCTGTGGATTGAAAAATCTCCGTAATTGGTTTTATATAAACTCAGAAAACACATCCTGTCCACCTGAGGTTGAGGTGCCACATGCCTTTGCCAGGTCAGTCTGGTTCACTGTACATTTAGGGGTCTTTGAAAATGGACATGGAGTCACTTGTGTGACCACAATAACTCTTGTGGTTTTAGCAAAATGTAGGGAATAATTGGGAAAACATCTTATGAAAATGACTGAATTTGGCTTGGGATATAAAAACTAGAATGAAAACAATTACGAGAAGCCTCCCTCTTCTCTCTCAAAAACAATTCTCTGGTAGCTAGTGGCATCTCTCCTCCATGTCCAGAAAGGCGTTAAACAGACACTCTGTGGAGGTAAGATAACTCATGGTTAGAAAAGGTGCCAGACATGCCACAGGAACACGGCTGCTGACAACAGGTGTCAGAGGATGCTGCAGCTTGTATGCATCTTTCAGAATTCCTCTGATAAAAACTTGATTTCCGGTGCAATGGGGAAGAGAGTTAGTGGAGACTTTAAAGATGGCTAGACCGACACTGGACTGTGGGGATAAGATCTTTCCATCTGTCTCAAGAATACACGCTTTCTTTACCTCTTCCCAATGACACAAAAATGTAGACCTTCACCCATGAAAGCTCTTGATCTTGCATTTCCTAGCCTCTAGAATAGTAATAAATAAATAAATATATAAATAAATATCTGCTTTTTATAACTAGCAATTGCAAGTATTATATTATGGCAGAAAATTAAAATTAAACCAAGTCAAGATCCAAAAGGGAACGGGGAGGATTGAAGGGAACAGTCAGGGACTTGCCCACAGACACTTCTTGTCCCATAAGTTTGAATGCTGGCCTAGGTTGTAATGTCAAATTTTTCTAAACACTCTGTGATGGGCCTAACTAGCATTGTGGATCCCAGGTAGACTACAATCTATGACTTATGCCTTCTCATTAAAGTCTGACATTCATTCTGTACCGTGGTGCTTGAGCGTTCCTTACTTTCAATGAGGATGTAACCACCACATTCATACAATTGTGGATAAGTAAGGAGATGGGTAGGATTCAATGAACAAAGAGCAAGGAAGGATCCAGGGTGGAGGGAGAGTTGTAGGACTAGGTATGTAGTAAAGAAATGCTTCCAGAGGCTAGTCAGCCCTCTCCTGAATGATGCTTTGGGGTTGGCCATCCTCTGAAGAACACAGGACAGAACCCATAGCATCTGATGAGGCAGCAAGAATGTGGGAACAAGGGCAGTAGCCAGGGAACCTGGGTCTCGGAGCTCCAGGAGGACACTAAGAGATAGGCACTGGCAATGGAAGGAAACCAGATCAAATGAGGCCTGAGTGGAAGGTTTTACAGCAATGTTATTTATACCTTATTTAGGGACAGAGAATGATTCACTAGCTGTGCAATTTCTTTTAGTTCTTACAAAGTTTAGTACAATTCAGCAGTGAAGCCATCAGGCCCTGGATCTTTATTTGTTGGAAGACTGCTAACTCTCTTTGGAAACTTGTTTGGTGTTGGTCTGTTTATTTTTTCTGTCCTTGTGGTTCAATTTTGGTAGCTTACGTTTACCTAGAGGCTAATTTATTTTTCTTTATTCCCCCAAATCATTGGCAGATAGTTGTTCTTAGCTGTTCCGCATGATTCCTTGTATTTGTGTAGTATCAGTGAGATTGTCTCCTTTTTCATTTCTGATTTTATTTATTTATATCTACTGTCTTTCCTTCCTGATCTAGTATGAACTTTTACAGTTTTTTTATTGCTATGGTTTACGAACAAGATAACAAAGACATTATTTGGGAGGTGACAAAAGATGGGAGGGGCCTGTGTTGAAAAAAGTAAGTCAATGGAGGTGTGTACTTGGGGATGCGTCTTATCTCTGGCCCCTCCCAGTTATCAGAATATTCTGCCTCACCTCAGGTACCAAGGGACCCACCTGACTTTGCTAAGACCTTTAAAAATGAGAGTATCTGTAATATATCCTCCTCCTAAATTATTTCCCTAGGACATTTTTCGTGACCACCAAAAGTGAGCTAGCACATTCATCTTTGGAAAAAAAAACTCTTCCTGTCATTGGTCTTTTATATTATTTTGTCTATTTGGTTTATTACTGTCTGGTCTTTGGTATCTTTCTCTCTGGTAATTTTGGGTTTAGTTTGTTCTACTTTATCTAATTTACTGAGTTACACCATTAAGTTATTTGAAGGTGTTCTATTATTTTGATATAGATACTTATTTTCTGTAAGAACCTACCTTAGTGGTGGTGTACACCTTTAATCCCAGCACTCAGGAGGCAGAAACAAGCAGATGTCTGTGAGTTCAAGGCCAGTCTAGTCTACAAAGTAAGTTTCAGGACAGACTCTAAAGCTAAAAGAAAAAAATCTACCTTAGTACCACTTTGGCTATTTCCTACAGACTTGGGCATACTATAGTTTGGTTTTCATTTGCTTACAGAAATTATAAAGAATGTGGAGCAATGTCAAACGATATCATTGTCTCCTATTTCTTTCTTTATAGTATTTGATTGTGTTCAGCAGAATGTTTTTATTGAATACCACTTTATGCCTAGTATCTAGAAAAATGCCTAGCATAGAACTGGTCCAACTGATGTCGGTTAAAAAAAATGAATGCATAAAATTTTTATATTCTTTATAACAATAGGACATTATCTTTTATCTTTAATTATATTTTATGAGTCCTAAAAACAGATACAAGGACAAAACGCTTTGCAACATTATAAACATTTAAAGGAGTGACCAAGGAAATTAATGTGAACTTCATCCCCATTTTTGAGACAGAAAATACGAAAATACTGATATGCACAGCAAACTCGTTTGTTTTAGAAACACCTAAACTAGTAGTGAGATAGGAGCTAGAAGGAGGGTGGGAAACTGTCTCTCTTGAGGTAACAGTCCCCAGCAATTTCCAGGTCCCCTGTGGTTCTTACATTGCTCCCCTCTTTTCTTAGTGTCCCTCTTCCTCAATGTTCCCTAAAACTCATGAGTGCCCTATGCTTCTCTGCCTTCCTCTTCTCCTCTCCAGTAATCCAAGGTTTCCAGCTGTGAGCATCCTCTACTTTCCTGGGCAAGCTGATGTAAGAAATTGGAAGGCATTTAAAAGGGTTTTGGGTCATTTGCCTTAGACTCAATCAGAACAGCTTTTTGCTTAGTCATTATCCACACTGGAATTCTTAGTGATATTCTGTTTGACCACTGATGACCAAGAAGTAAGCAAGTATCCGTGCAGGACTTCATTGATTTTGAATCCGTCCTCTAGCTCCAATATGCTCTGAGTGATGAGGGCACACACAGGGAAGACTACGGCTGTGCTGAAGGTCTTCCAGATGGCATGGCATCTTAGTCTGTGGGTTATTGGCCCTCAAGCTTTGTGAAGCTGAGCCATAACTGTAAGAAGTGAGTCAGATTGTTTGAAGACTGCTTTTGTTCCAGAAAGCATATTTTAAAAGACAAAAAAAGTATTGAAAATATTTTGGTAGAGCTCAAATAACATTACAGAAACTTCAGAATAGTAGAGAATTTTCATTAAACAATTTTACAGATATACTGTGATGAGTGCTTGTTTCCTGGAATCTATTCACACTTTCTTATTTTTCTCAGAGTGGGGTTACAATTAGGCTTTTAAATAACAGGGCATTTAAGGACACTATATTTTACTTACTAAGACTCAAGTGAATATTATTCATCTTTCTGTATTGTCAAAACAACTATTTTTAGGAAAAGGAATCCAAAGTTGCCAGGAGATAATTTAATATGATCTTGTATTATGGAATTCAAAGATTCTGACATTATCAGTCATGGTATGTTTAGTTACTTCATTCCCATTGTTATAGAGCCAGAAGAATTATTGTCTACTGTACCCAATTGAATGGAAGAGACTCTGAATCCTCTGAAAAGGCATAGATTCATTTATGCACTTATTCATTTTTTCCTTGAAAAAGTACTCTTTAAAATTAGATTCTTTCATGATAACAAAATCCATGAAAACAAAAATATGAAAACAATCACTTTGCTTTAGATCTTGAGGTAGACAAATATGGGTGTCTTCCTCAATATTCATCTTCCACTTCAGTGAAAGTCATAAAATTTTATATATTATAAAGTTACAAATTTATTTGTAGATTTACTTCCCACTATTTCTTAACCTATGGCAAAAATCAGCTTCCTCTTTTTAGATATTGTTAATACGTTGCCCTTTTGCTTAAACAAATTTAAGTAAAGTGTCTCTGCAATCTAGAACCAACATCTCTCCCGCAGTTCACTTTATCTGCCCTAAGTTCTTCTGTCTTCAATAATTTAGCTATGCATTTTGCATGGGAGATCAAACTTTGGCCACAGTAATTATTCTCACTTTTGTTACAGGAACAGATTGGGCAGGATGCAGGGAAAACTCCAAACTGGTATTAACTTTGTGTCTCCATCAGTAGTTATTGTTACCTTTTGGCCTCTTTTACTACGTTTCCTGTTCTATCCTCAGGGACCCTGATTTTTTTCCCCAGGGATGCTACTTTCTGCTGTGGGACAATGGTCTATACCCTGTCAATTGTATTTTAATAAAATGCTGATCAGCCAGTAGCCAGGCGGGAAGTAGAGGCGGGCAATGAGAACAGGAGAATCCTGGGAACAGGAAAGAGTCAGTCTGCCGTTGTCACCCAGACACAGAGAAAGTCGGACACAGAGCAAGCAAGATGTGTCTGCCTCGCCGAAAAATGGTACCAAGTCACGTGGCTAATACAGACAAGAACAATGGGCTAATAAAAGAGTTAATGAGAAGCCCGAGCTACTAGGCCAACCACTTTCTCATTAATGTAGACCTCTGTGTGTTTATTTGGGACTAAACGGATGTGGGACCTGGTGGGACAGAAACCTCGGTCATTAACTCTCTAGTCATTTCAGACTTAATATGCCTTATCCCTAGCAAGTAAGATGCCTCTTTACTTGCTGCTTGCTGCAATGGATTCTTCTAAACAGGATCTTTACTTTTCTCTCCTTTCCTCCCTCTCTCCCTTCCTCCTCCCTTCTTCCCTCCCTCTGACTTTCCCCCTCTCTTTCTTTCCCTAACTGTCTTCTTCCCTCCCTTTCTTTAACCTTCTTTTTTGTGTGTGTGCATAAAGCAGTTTCTTGTAACAGAAAGAAAGATTCTCAATGAAAAGTTTGTGGCTAAACTTCTCTTCTACAAAGTGACTTTTCATTAATGAGGACTCTTAATTAATGAAGACAAGAAAAGCCACCACTAGTGCTGCTTCAATAAATCACTAGCTAGTACCTCACTAGTCACATTTTTTTTTCTTTTTTCTTTTTTTGGTTTTTCGAGATAGGGTTTCTCTGCAGCTTTTTTAGAGCCTGGCCTGGAACTAGCTCTTGTAGACCAGGCTGGCCTCGAACTCAAGTCACATTTTTTTAACCTTTTTTTATTGGAACACTTCTAACCTACTGTTCTGTTGGTGTGCTCTTTGTTTTAAACTTTATTTTGGAATACCATACACATTCAGGAAAGTTGACAGAATAAATATTAAGTTAGAAAGTAGAATAACAAACTAAACATCACACTGAAATGGCAATTCAGAAAAATTATAGAAACCAGGCATTTTAAAGTATAGAGCAGCAAGAGCAACAAAGACAGAATAAACTGAAATTGTGGTGGGATGGTGTCCTTCTAAACTAAAGTGCTTTCAAGCATTTTTCTCCCCATTTAATTTTGAGCACGGCTGTGGGATTTTACAACAGTAAAGGGGAACAGTAAAGGCTTTAGTGGTATATAAAAGGAAGAGAGGCTGGAGCAATGAAACCTAGATTACTGTGTGGAAAATTTCCCAGGACACTTTCTGAGATCTAGATCTGTACAAAAATCAGAGCTGGGGCAGTCTTTAAAGTCATAGTATAACTGGGTATCTCCCCTACTAGGAAATCCCAGTCAATACTCTTCGATACACTCACCAAAATTTAAGAGTGTGTGGTGAGAACCTAAGGTAGTTAGCTTAATTAAAAGCAATCCTTTCTCATTTTCAAACCTACAGAAACAACCATACCAAAAATATCAACTAAAATTTCATAAAAGGTGCACTGTAAAATATATATGAGCCAGGCAAAGACTGAGTCTTCACAAAACGCATCACATCACTGGGTTCGTACCTATGTCTATTGGACGTGTGCTGACTCATTTTCTCCCGTGGTTGTTAAACTTAGTCAATTGATTAGACTGAGCCTTAGCTTAGATAGTCATTAGAAGTGAGGGCATTCTAGAAACCATTAGCGTGAGGATCAGCAAACTTAGTGAGGAAGATACACCATAGCACTGCCCGATAGTCTGGGAACTAACAAGAAAGTGACAGAAGGAAGAAGCTCTTATGAAGGAAGTCAGTTCTTCCTGACAATGTGTTGTGTCTTGTGTTGTTGCTTGTTTTCTGTGTGTTGTGTCTTGTGTTGTTGCTTGTTTTCTGTTGTCACCCTTGTTGCACAATAGGTTCTAGATTCTTCATCCACTGAGCATGGGCTCACACCAGCGGTTCTGCTGGGGTGGACTTGACATCCACCTCTCCTCTCTGTGCTGGGAACATGTCAGCCTGAGCTTGCACAGGTCTTGTGCATGCTGCTATGACTGCTGTGAGTACATGGTTGCAGCTGCCCTGTTGTGTCCAGAAGTCATCCAGTGCCTCTGGTTCTTACATTCTTTCTTCTACCTCTTCCACAATGATCCCTGAACCTCAGGAGGAGGGGTAGGATAGAGAGTTCCCACATAGGGCTGAGAATTCCATTGTCTCTTGTTCTATGAACCTTGGCCAGTTGTGGGTCACTGTGCTAATCACTGTCTATGGAAAATAGAAACATCTCTGATGATGGCTAAGAGATACATTGACCTATGGGTATAATGATAAGTCATTAGGAGTTAGTTTAATAGCATATCCTCTTAGCATAATAAGAGAACTATCTTGTCTCCTTAGGAACTATAACTAGTGTAGCTGTGAGTTCCTGGCTCAATAATGATTCCAGGTTGGGTTTCACCTTGTGGAGTGGGATTTAAATTCAGTCAGAACGTAATTGTACTCCTATGATGTCTGTTCCACTGGGGCACCAGTGTCTTGCTTGTTCATTCATTTCTGTTTCTCACAGGGGTCACAGGTACATAGGATTGAGAACTGCTTTTCTTCACTGGCAGCATGCATAGAACCATCCAGGATTGTGAAAAGTAGCCAGGAGTGATAGAATCCCTAGGTCACTATTGACTTGATTTCTCTATATCCTATGACTAAAGTATGGGTGTCTTCAGAAATAATGTCTTACAGTCAAATTCTGGAGGGTAACCCAGAGTTTTGGCAATAGCTTGAGTATTTGGTGATCTATCAGACTTTACTAGTCAACAACTCCAAAAGAGGTAACTAATTTCTGGGGCAGAAGTTTTATTTGTTAGCCTCTGGTATCTAGTAGGGGAACTGACACAAAGCCAGCTAAGATAATCTAGATAGTGGATAGATATAGCACAAAGAGGCATAAGAACGTTGTATTGATAACATCCACACACTGTTGTAATGGCACAGAGATAGGTAAACAGGTCAAACAGATTGGTCAGAGAATCCTGAAGAAAACCTATGGCTATTTAGACACTATTTTTGTTGAAGTCAACATAGCTGTACACTAGACAAAGACAGAATTTCTTTTCTTGTTGTTTTTTGTGGGGTTTTTTTGCTTTGTTTTTTTTTTTTTTGTTGTTGTTGTTGTTGTTTGAGACAATGTTTCTCTGTAGCTTTGGTGCCTGTCCTGTGTTATGCCCAAATCTGCGATGTCCCCGCGAAAGCCAACATGGAAACTGAGTTCAATCTGTAAAAGCAAAGAGCATTTATTTTAATCAAGTTTGCAAACTCAGTCTCTCTGCATGTACAACATATTGGAATAACCGGAGAGCCCCAAGCTCAATTAGAATTGAGTTTCAAAGTAGTAAAGGTGGGGGTGAGGGGTCCTGAAGTTTAGGACCCCTGATTAGCTGACATTTGTCTAGGGGTGTCCTGGTGAGGTGATCCTGTCTACAACAGTTGGAATGTTAGGCATTTCCTTTGAATGGTCTGTTTTTGGGTGGCGGGGGGGGGGGGGGGGGTCTGATTATTTCAGCCTGTGGTTCTTCCTGCTCTTCCTGCTACCAGGTATTGCTTCAGCGTAAACTACTGAGACTCAGGCCTTTTATTAAGTTTATCAAAGGCCTAGTTCTACTCTGGCAGGTGATAATTGTTGGAAATAAAGAACTTCCTTTGGGTGACCTGTTTATTCTTGACTTATCATGGCTGGCTCCCACACCTGGAACTAGCTCTTGTAGACCAGGCTGGCCTTGAACTCACAGAGATCCACCTGCCTCTGCCTCCTAAGTGCTGGGATTAAAGGCATGCACCACCACCGCCAGGCCAGAGACAAAATTTCAAAGCATTTCCTAGATTAATTAAATGAGGGCCAAGTGTGAGTTATATTATAGACCTATGTGTGACAGGAAGATGATCCTGGCTTTTAGAAATAAATGTGATAACAGGCATGATGGCAAATGACTGTAGTCCCAGCACAGAGGAATCTAAGGAAGATTACAAATTTGAGGCCAGGTTAGGATATACATACATATCATAACAAGGTAGCCTGGTCTACACAGGAAGACTCTTTCTTTAAAAGATAAGAATGGTATTAGTAATTCTTGCACATTGTCTGCTGACTTCCATAATTGGGTAATGGTGGTGTGCCTAACACACACACACACACACACACACACACACACACACACTGTAAAGGAATATAACAAATTTGTAAAAATATTTTTAAAAATACAAAAACAAATAAAATACAATTGAAGTTTTAAGGTTCTGTTAATGTTTTATTTCCTCACTTGGGAGTATTCAATTTGTGAAAACTAGACTAGATTTACCTTTTAATAATTTCTTGCTTTCTTTAAGACAAATTCTTGCTGTTATGTAGCCCAGAATGTCCTTGAACTAACAGAAATCCTCCTGCCTCAGCCCCCCAAGTGCTTGGATTATCAGTACAAGTCATCGTGGTTGGCTACATTTTCATAAGTGACTACAAAGTTGTTCAAAATGCATATGCAGCAAACAGGAAACTACCTTGTCAATGTGTATCCATAGCAACACACACAACTATGTTCTCAAAATGCATACATAGCAAACAGGAAACTAACCTGTCATAGTGTATCCATAGCAACATACACAACTATGTTCTCAAAGTGCATCCATAGCAGCACAGACAACTACCCTATAATTATCTAGTGACTCATTGTTATAGTGATCAACTTATGATCAATCCTAGGCTAATTAAACTTCTCACTTTCCATTCCATTTTGAAGCAAATTATTTCATTTATAAATATTTTAGTTTGCACGTCTGTCTTGTGTGAGAGTTAATGAAAGAGCTATAATAGCAGTGTTTTGCTAATAATGGCATCAATTCCTTCTTTTAAAAGTGCAGTTATAATGAAAGTTTCTAAGCAGGGCATGAACATAGCTTTGAAAGTCTAGAAAAAGACACTCCGTCAAACCTTCCGTTGCCCACCCTCCTCATTCCACTTGTATTAACAACCCTGGAACAGCCCCAATTCCAGGGAAGCTATTAGCTCATCACCACCCAGAAAGCTACAGGGTTATAATGCCAGTTAGCAAGTATTTATCAGAAAGTATCTACAGGCTTAGGTCCTGTGCCTCTTCCAAAGAGGAGAAAGAAAGTAACAGATATTCACCTTCATAAAAAGCAGGGAAGATCTCAAATTGGAATCAATCAAAGAAGCCAAAAGAAGTATGACTGGCCTGAGTTCTGGAGAAAGTCTGCTATATAAATGTGGATGTACCCAAGAAGAGAAGGGAAAGTAATGATATTTTCTGGGAACCAGAAAGAGATATGACTTCCATATGATTTTTAATCTGTTAGTTCAGTCCCATGAGCTCTAAATAAAAAGAAGTTTAGTAATGGTTTTGCCCAATGGATAAATGACAGGGTTCCTGAGCCATGCACACATTTAAAATTTATTCTAAAATTCTATGAATTTTTATGATGGAGTTTTCAATCTTTTACATTAGGCATATGGTTGAATTTACTTGATAATATTTGTTTTTAAAGAATAGTCTGGAGTTTGCTTTATAAGGCGCCTCAGAGATTTGGAGTGACATGAAAAACAGGCATTCCATTTCTTTAGAGCATCACGGCTTTGAAGATTCCAGGGGATGTGGACTAACTCACTTCTGTGTTTATTGCTGCGGTTTGGGCATTTTTACAAAAGATCTGTGGTGCTTACATGACACAGGATGTTTAGACCAATGATACAGTCGCAGAAGCTGCTTGTATTGGTGAGACCCATGTTTTCTC
This sequence comes from Arvicola amphibius, assembly GCF_903992535.2. Lineage (NCBI taxonomy): Eukaryota > Metazoa > Chordata > Mammalia > Rodentia > Cricetidae > Arvicola > Arvicola amphibius. Next base: position 69,859,638 of record NC_052057.2, read on the forward strand.
AAGGCACCGTGGATATAGAGAATGACTCATCATGAGGGATGTTGGCCTGAATCTTTGCAATACGGTGGTTCTTTCTCATATCAGTTTTCAAAGAGCAGACTTTCATGGGGACCAAAGTGGAGGAGAACACCAGCAAAGCTCTCGGCACCAACTCTTTAACAAAATTGGCCTCAGTGAGCAGACAAACGGGACATAGAGAAAAGGCTAGTTAGTAGACTTCCTTCTTGAAAACACAAGGAATTGCTTCAGAATTTATGGAAAGAAAGTCCCTGATTACCTAGCTTACTCATCCTGGTCTCCAGAGGCAGGTTGTAAATTTGATAATGAAGAGGAAATATAATGATAAATTTTGATGTGGTTGAGTTAGTAATTTGGTGCGTGCGTGCGTGCGTGCATGCGTGCGTGCGTGTGTGTGTGTGTGTGTGTGTGTGTGTGTGTGTGTGTGTGTAGGAGGAGGGCCTGCTTGTTTGTCCCAGCTGCCCAGCTAGTTTAGCCCTGAAATAACTACACAGAAACTGTATTAGTTAAATCACTGCTTGGTCCATTAGCTCTAACTTCTTATTGGCTAACTCTTACATATTAGTTTAACCCATTTCTATTAATCTGTATATCACCACAAGGTCATAGCCTACCAGCAAAGTCTCAGCACATCTATTTCTGGCTGCGGGTCCGAGGCATTTCCTCTCGCTGACTCTTGTTTCCTTTCTCCCAGCATGCCATTTATTTTTCTCTGCCTACCTAAGTTCTGCCCTATCAACAGGCCAAAAGCAGTGTCTTTATTAACCAATGAAAAACAACACAAAGACAAAAGGATCTCCTACACCATTGACATTTTACTGAGAAATTGAAAGAGATTGTATATTAAGGGAAACATTTCTAATGGAAGGAAATGAACGCATACTGCAGTTTATTAATAATTTGATATATTTACAAGGGAGATAAGGAAAAGCAGTGTCAGAGACGTTTCAGTAGCTCAGTGATGAAGTCACAGACTCAGAGCTTACCCACCCATAGTATCACCATTAGCACGATAAGTATCATTATTCGGCTGCTCTTGTGTCCGCGTATACGTAATAAGACAGGTGTTGCAGATGCAAACACTAAGACAGTACCCGGATGTGGGGCTGAAAGGGGGGCAGAAGAGAGGGGAGGAGACGGGGAGAGAATAGGAGGAGGGGGGGGGGTAAACTGCAGTGGGATGTAAAATAAATGAAAAATATTAATTAACAAAAAAGAAAATATAAGGAAAAATGGCTTTCTGGGTATTTAAAATTTTAAGGTTGTTAGATACCCTTGTCGCTAGGTAAAATGGTTATGTTATGATAAAAAGTTTATAGAAAAATCTGATAACACTTGGCAACCTGTATGAGCATCTGACCTGATGTTAGCATGGAAGGCTAGAAAAGTATGTAGTAGGAAACTGTCTGATCCAACACTGGGCCCTAGATGAACAGACTCCCTTTGGGTACCTTTGCGGGTGTGAGATGCACTACTGGGGTGTGTTCCTTTTAGGTAGAGTGTCAGTACACAACCATGCCTGTCACTGGCATCATCCCGCCTCAGCCTCGTCACACGAGCTGCCATCTTCAGGCTGTGTAAACATATGGATGTGGTGGATCATATTACTTCACAACAGTGACCACAGTCCTTATCAGAGAGGCAAGGTCTAGAAAAATGGCACAAATCTGAAACTTCAAAGTGCAGTATAAAGAAATGGGAGAAGATAACATGGGAACAAGAGAAGATCGTTAGAATAGAGAGGATGACAACTGCTTCTTGTGGAGATTCTTGGTTAATGTTTTGGTCCCCTTATTAGCCCCAGACCCCCTCTGTGTCACACCCTTACAAAGTAGCAGCACTTAAGTGAAAACCCCATCAAAACCACCCCGTGTGGTACCGGGACATGATTCACAGATCCCCTAAACTTAATTGAGATTCAATCAACATTTTAGAATATATATATTTATTATATCTTACTTGGTTATTTTCATGTACATACATATTAGCCATAATCAACCTAATAATCACACACACACACACACACACACACACACACACATATTCACATCTCAATTATCTTTGTGTATATAGTGAGGTTATTTAAATTATCTCTGTGTCTTGGTTGTTTGGGTTTTTATTTTTGTTCTCAACTTGACACAAATTAGAATCATCAGAGAAGAGTAACCTTAGTTGAGAAAATGCATACATCAGACTTCCTGTAGGTAAATTTCTACAACATTTTCATGATTAACAGTTTATGTGGGAGGGCCCAGCTTACTGTGGGCAGTACCACCTTTGGGCAGGTGACCCTGAGTTGCATAAGAAAGAAGACTGAGCAAGCTATGGAGAGCAAGCCAGGAAGCAACACTCCTCCATAACTTCTGCATAAGTTCCTGCCTCCTGATGTTCACGATTTCCACTTTGAGTTCTTACTCCAATTTCCCTTAGTGACATGCAAATCCAAACAACTCTGAGATTCCGTTTTACACCTGTAAGAATGGCCAAGATAAAAAGCACTGATGACAACTTCTGCTGGAGAGGTTGTGGGGTAAAGGGAACACTTCTGCATTGTTGGTGGGAATGCAAGCTGGTACAGCCCCTTTGGATGTCAGTGTGGCGATTTCTCAGCAAATTAGGAAACAACCTTCCTCAAGACCCAGTAATACCACTTTTGGGTATATATCCAAAGGATGCTCAATTGTGCCACAAGGACATGTGCTCATAGCAGCTTTGTTTGTCATAGCCAGAACCTGGAAACAACCTCATAAATGTCCCTCGACCGAAGAATGGATAAGGAAAATGTGGTACATTTACACAATGGAGCACTACACAGCAGAAAAAAATAACGACATCTTGAATTTTGCAGGAAAATGGATGGAGCTAGAAAACATTATTTTGAGTGAGGTAACCCAGACCCAGAAAGACAATTACCACATGTATTCACTCATAGGTGGTTTTTAAACATAAATCAAAGAAAGCCATCTTACAAACCACAACCCCAGAGAACTTAGAGAACAATGTGGACACTATGAGAGACTTACATAGATCTGATCTACATGAGAAGTAGAAAGAAAAAGACAAGACCTCCTGAGTAAATTGGGAGCATGGGGACCTTGCAGGGGGGAGGATTAAAGGGGGAGGGATAAACAGGGAGGGGAGCAGAGAAAAATGTAGAACTCAATAAATATCGAAAAATACACAAAAAAGAAAGAGAGATGTAAGGTAAAATAAGCTCTTTCCTCCCCGAGTTGGTTTTGCTCATGGTGTTTTATCATGGTAATAGAAAACAGCTAAGACTCTGTTTGCATGACGTTTTAAGTACAATTACATTGCTGTACTAAGATCTCTAGAATGGATGCATCATGTATAATGGAAAATTTTCCCTATTTCTTCCTCTTTCCAGTTCCTGGAAGCCATCATTCTAAGCTCTATGTCTTCAAGCTTGAAATCTCCCCTCTATAAACAATGTAATACCAAGGAGTTAATGTTTGTACCTTAGAATTTTTGTTTGTCTTGTAGCTATTAAATGGGTTTGGTTAACAGAAGTAATCTACTCTAAATAGAAAGGGAGCCTGCGGAAGAAATCAGGGTGGCTCATTTTCAGAGTGGGGTGTTACGGCCTGACTAGAGATGTTCTGTACTGGCATAGATGTTGAACCCCCTGTCGTAGCACTGATTGGGATGTGATGATGATGGGAGCTTTCAGAGGTGAAGCACAGCTGGAAGTAAACTGTGGCTATGCCCTTGCAAATTACTTCTGCTCCCCAGTCTCTTCCTTTTTTTCTGCTTCCTGTCAGCCATAAGATGAAGAAACTCTGAAACTGCTCCCATGGTCATGGTGCTCTCTGCCCAAGTACACTGGCCAAGTAACCATGAACTGGTCCCTGTGATAAGCAGAGATTAATTAGATGAATGCTTCATTTTATGCAGAAGATTCATTTTGGGCTATGAATTTATTCCAAGTCATACACTATGATGTTGTTCAGATGTTGTGAGGTGTGCCAGAATTGTTATATCACCCTGATGTCTTTAATAGCAGTGACAATGGTTGTAAGAAAGGAAGGTGATCATGTTTATGCTGGCTTTCAGTTTTCCCTTCTCCCCAGATCAACTGGTTATGCCCACACTCTGCGCTTGCTACTTCCCAATGAGGATAATACATGATTCATTCAATATTAGCCCCCATTTGGATAAATTTTGACCTTAATTATCTGGTGAGTGGTGTTTTGTTTCATTGTCTTTGGTTGCAACACAGGAAATTTATATCTGGAAAGCTTTCATCTTGGAAAGGCAATTTGTCAGAAAGTAGTTACCGAACATGGTCAGTATGAATCACACCATCGAAGGTCAGTGTTTACAGATAAAATAACTTAATCATATGAGTAAACCAACGGAGGGTGCAGATGAGGCAACACATTGGTGCACAATTACTAAACTTTAGAAATTACAACCAAAAATGTCACGAGATCTCTCACATCCTCGAGTTACCTCATTCCTCTATGCTCTAGTTTCTCACCTATAGAATGAGGGAAATAAAGGAGCACCTTCATAAGTTGTAAGCATCCAATGTGAAAACAGGACTGGAGCGCTTAAATGAAACATGAATATAAAATGTGGTTTATGCTGATTCTTCACTTGGTGAGCGCAGGACACTTCTGAGAAAACAGGAGGCATCATTTCCCCTTCCATCCCAGTAACTCAATTAAGACTTCGCCGTCATTCTCCCATTTGTTCATCTTTGCCCCCGAAACCACAATAAAGTGCACTTGACTTTGGAAGAGTACAAGGCAGTGTTCCTCTAAGTGAAAGTTCCTATGTGGTCTGTCTTGTGCTGTGATCGCAGCATTGTCTCAGATTCCTGACCATCATCCATATGAGAAAGCTTTAGAGCAGGGTGCGTAAGAGCTACACAGCTCTGTTCTATAGCATTTTGTTGTATAAAAGGAATTATCCAAAGCATTATCTAAATGGTTTCTAATAGAACCCAACTCTGGCTGGTTTTAATATTTATGTGCTATACATAAGTGATCAGAAGTTCAGGGAAATTCAATGAACAACCTGAAGTTATGAAACTGCCAGACAGCAATCAAACTGGCTTTCCTCTCACCAGTTCCATATTATTGCACAAACTTTGGTTCTCTTGACCTGAAATCTGAGGTTTGGTAGAGCATCCACAGTGTCATCCATGAATAGTTAGGTAATTGAGCAGTGGTTTGTTGATGTCCCATTGGGAAAATAAGCCAAAATTATAACTTTTCTATGTTGTTCTATGATTTGTCTTACTTTCAAACATGAAAAACTTATTTTATTCTTAATAACTCAATGAAAAATAAAACTAAACCTACCAAAAAATAATTACTTCTTTGTCTTTGTAATAACCCAGTAGATTATTATTTTAGTATAAATGCAGGTTATTGTCCATTTAAGGTTCTTGTTTCTCATATGCTTGAAATTGAAAAAGGCACAACACATTGCCTTTGAAGGGGAACAATGGTTTCATAAACAATTAGAATATTGCTTCTAGTTTTTAAGATATTGTTACTATTTAAGAAAACCTGCATGATATTTTAAAACTTGAGAGATTATTTGATTAATAAGACCACTATTCCCAATTCCACCAACTCTAGCTTTGCTCATTTTCCATAGACTGTTTCTTCTTCTTTGGAGTTTTGTGCTGTGAGTAGTTGCTCTTAAATTCTTGTTTTTACCACAAAATATCACTAAATAATGGTCATTGTTCAGCATAAAGGTTTGGAAAAAAGTCCTTGATTCTGCTGACCTTGAAATTTTAGCATGAATTCACAATCCATTATATTTATGAAGTACATATTTTTCTATTGCTTTGATATTTCTCAATCAATTTAGTTAGATCTGATAATATGATATATGGAGCAATACGAGAGTTGGGGTTCTAATAGTCCTAAAAGAGAGTTCTATTTGTTGATGTTCAGAGCATAATTAAATTTGCTTTCAGCTTTGCCCAGTGCTATTGGAGCATCTTCAACTCCTGGATGAAGCATGGGCAGCTTCTGCAGCACGGCGTTTTTGTTGTTGTGACAATATACCTGACCAAAACAATTCAGAAAAGGAAGGGTATATTTGGCTTGCAGTTCCTGGAGGATACAGACTTTCCTGGTGGGACAGGCACAGTGGCAAGAGCATGATGCTGGGAACTGCAGTCCATCAACGGTGAGGAAGCAGAGGAAGATGTGGGGCAGGCTATAAAACCTGCAGACCTGCTTCTGCTGACACACTGGCCCCAGCACGTTTCCTTCTCCTAAAGATTCCACAACCTTCCCGAACACAAGTTCCAGCTGGGACATGAGCCTATGGGGGACATTTAGCATTCAAGCCATAGCACATGGTATGATACCTACAATTGACAACAGAGAGTTGGAACATAGCTATTAGAAAGGATTTGAAGTTTTCCAAGGAAAAAAATAGTATATGAAAGAGGAAAAGGGTATTGCAATTTCAGATGTTCTCATTCCACATGAATTGAAATACCAAATATCCCACACAGTGTATACAATTACTGTGTCAGTTAAACCTTTTAAAATATACATATTTAGAAGACTTGCTCTGCACTTTGAAAAATTGACTTACCAGTCCTTTCTTCTGCCGTAATACACTCCTTACACTGATTATTACCATTATTTTAATTATTAATAATAAGTTCTTTATTGATTCTTTGAGAATTTCATACCATGTACCCAAATTCCTCTCACCTCCCAATTGCCCCATATCCTCCTCTTACGCCTGCAGGGCCCCCCAAAAAGAAATTTTTTAAAAAAAATCAAAATAAAATGAAACAAAGAAAACAAACAAACAAAAATCTCTTCACTTCTCCATCATTCCCATGCCTCCAATGTCTCTTCATTCATCCTGGTGTCATTGGGAGCAGTGTGTCACACAGTAGACCTTTTTGTCCAATCACCTTTACTAGCAAATGTTCATTGCATTGAGTCACTGGTCTGGTCCAAGGCCTCTGGTTTCTAGTACACCATTATCACTTCATCCTCACCCAAATCCTCTGGTATATTCCGCAGACACCCTGAGTCACGGAGATCCTGCTGGTATCCTTCCATAGGACCAGTTGCTTCATGAGCTCCTAAATGGGTAGATGTTCCGGTGGGCCAGCCCGTGGTTGTTTTGTTGTTGTTGTCTGAAATAAAAACAAAAATAAAACACAACTTCTCTTCAAGCTGGGTGCCTTTCATATATCATTTCATATATAGATACTACAAAATCAATGTTGCTAAATGAATAATTGAATGAATAAATAAATAAATGCCTTATAGACAGAAATGAAGATAAGATAGAACATTTTCAATTAATGTCCCTTTGAAACCCAGTGGTAGCTTGCTTTAACAAACAATGCAGTATTAGTTAGGTAGCATAGTTATATAATAAAAAACTTTAAGATAGCAAAGAAATAAACTGAAGAAGACACACCAGAAGATGGAAAGATCTACCACATTAGGGTTGATATTGTGAAAATGGACATCCTACCAAAAGCAATCTGCAGATTCAATAGAATCCTTATCAAAATTTCAACACAGTTCTTCACAGAAACTGGAAAAAATTTTTTCACTCCATATGGAAGCACAAGAAGCCCAGGATAGCTGAAACAATCCTGAATAATAAAAGAACTGTTGCAAGAGCGACCACTCCACATCCCAAGTTGCATGACAGAGCAAGAGCAATAAAACAGCTATCGGGTCGGGCGGTGGTGGCTCACGCCTTTAATCCCAGCACTTGGGAGGCAGAGGCAGGCGGATCTCTGTGAGTTCGAGGCCAGCCTGGTCTATAAGAGCTAGTTCCAGGACAGGCTCTAAAACTACAATGAAACCCTGTCTCGAAAAACCAAAAAAAAAAAAAAAAAAAAAAAAAAAAAAAAATAAAACAGCTATCGGCATAAGGACAGACATGGCGATGGGTGGAACTGCGCTGACAACCAGACACATCCCATACATCTAGGAACACTGGACTTTTTGCAAAAAAATTAAAAATCAAAATACACACTGGAGAAAAGACAGCATCTTCAATAAGCAGGGCTGGTCAAACTGGATGGCAGCATTTAGAAGAATGAAAATGAAGCCTTATGTATCACCCTGCACAAAAACCAACCCCAGATAAAGCACGGGCTTCAAGATAAACCCAGAGTCCATGGTTCTGACAGAAGAGAGAGCGGAAACCAGGTCTGACCTCAGTTAGACTTGTTAGAGGTTTATTTATTGACATTGTGTTGCTCATAGACAGAAATGTTTATGGAATAAGATATATATATATATATATTCAGGAAAAGGATGGCAATTAGGTTTTGCAAAAAGTCTGAAATGCTCTCTCAGGGGTTACTATTGACTGACTCGATTTGTGCCATTACATAGTGAAGACGCCATGGAGGTGAAACACATTTGTGATGAAATAATAAAATTATGGGACTGGATCCTTGACTCGGTGGCTAAGAGCAGCGACTCATCCTCCAGAGGACCTGGTTTAATTCCCAGGATCCACAGGGCAATTCATAACTGTCTGTTACTACCCGATTTGACCCCCATTTCTGCCCCCCACTGGCACTCCTTGCAGACAAAACCCTCATACACATAAAATAATTAAAAACCATAATTAAATTAGGTGGTTGGTTTTAAGTAGGCAGCAATCCAATTGAAAATGCTAAATTATAGATACGTATAAAGAATTTATGTAAGGCAGTTTAATATGAAGCTGTAATATTGATCCTTAGAATGAACAGCACCTCACATAATTAAGCGTGACTATAAAAGTCACACAGCCTGCTGAACGAGAAGAGTTCTTTTGGTGTTTGTGCCTCAGCAACAGCAGAAGCAGGATATTACCATCCATGGATAAAGGTAAGCATGTTTTGGTGGCGGTGGCTCTCTTTTTTTTTTTTTTTTTTTTTTTGAAGGACAATGAAAATATCTCAGTTGTCAAACAGCATGAGGTTTCTGACATATAAAATAAGTATAATTACTGCTGTCTTAACATATATAACAAAATGCAAGTTTCAGTTTCAACTCTAAATTCATAGTTTCCCATCTTATATTTACTGTCATTTGGTTTCAGGGTTATTTAGATTCTAGTGTAATTTAGACAAGATAAAAATGTTGCTATAAACTTGCTTCTATTTGAATTGTTTGAGTTATTATGGTGTAAAATATTTTTAAAGGGTTTTATACAAACTGGGACAAACCCAGATATTGGATAAGGAGAATTTGAAGTAGTTCAACCAGAAAGTCTCTTTCGACTGCGGACAGACTTTGAACTCTAGAGAATATGGTGTTAGCAACTGAAGACAAACCCAGTAAGACATGTCCCTGTGATGTTTAACCAGCTCTGTGGCAAGTACTCCTTTCGAGGAACAGCACCGGGGTAGATGCCAAGAAAGAGCTCCTCTTTCCAAGCAGACTTCGCAGTTGATATTCTGTGACTATGGATTATATGAAGAACTAATAACATTGCCATGCAGAGGAGGTTTATAATCAATGGGTGTCTCCAATTGTGCTTTCCAATACTATCAAGCAATACTGGAATTAGTAGATAACATTCATATAACAGTTGCTGAAAAACATTATTAAAACATATTTCCAACATAAAGATAAATGTCAAAGTCTGATTAATGAAATGTTTGCATTTATAAGCATTAACATCAATAAACTAGATTTATTTGTCTTAGTTCATTCTAAAACTTGATATGCTATCAGCTTTTCAGTGTCTGGAGGCCAACTTAATTAACTTTTTTTTTTAATGCCTCACATTTGAAATGAGCTGACCAGATTTGCATTGTTATTGACTGTTGTAGTAGTCGTTCGGAGCACCGATTGAGTGTTGTAGTAGTCGTTTGGAGCCCCGTAGCTAAGGGACAGGCTGCTGGCACTGGCTTGGATAATCTGTATCGCTTAGGTTTTTGTGAAGTAAAAAGAGGGCAAGATTTGCGTATGTTTTCTCTGGGATAGGTACTAAATGTTTCTCTGCCCCTTGGTAGAAAAAGGGAGTGGTTGTGTCACCGTGATTTTGTGTCTGAGCACTGTGTGTGTGTGTGTGTGTGTGTGTGTGTATTTGTTCATGTTTACCCACAGTGAGCAGAATTTTCCAATCGGCACTCAGTTTTTACTAAACTACAGACATAGCTTGAAGACTTACAGACTCTCAATGAACCTTATTCTCTGCTCCCTTTTGTTTGGTTTTCTGTTTGTTTGTTTGTTTGTTTGTTTGTTTTTAAGACAAGGTTTCTCTGTAGCACCTGTCCTAGAACTAGCTCTAGTAGACCAAGTTGGCCTCGAACTCACAGAGATCCACCTGCCTCTTCCTCCCAAGTGCTGGAATTAAAGGTGTGTGCCACCACTGCCCGGCCTTCTCTGCTCCCTTTCTGACCTCCCTCAAACACTAAAAGGGCAGCAGCATATAAAGTATTTCTCTAGTTCCTATCATTTTTCAGAAACAGAACAGATTTTTTTTTTAACTGTATAGAAGCCAAGAAAGCACAGCTGGCTAGAGACGGTGGTCTGAACACACAGGACCATCACAGATCTCATCCCAAAGTCTGTGACAATCCTGAAAAAAAAAAAAAAACAAAAACATTGTTTTTAAGAGCCTGTAAATCTAACCCAGAACAGGAAAAAAACTGTTAATGTGCGGAGCCATCAATCATCAGGAAATGTCTAAGAATTACAGAAACAGATGATGATAAAATAATGTTCATAAAGTTATTAAATGAGGCAAAAGCCAAGTTAAACATAGAGCAAAGATAACTGTGTTTAGAAGATAGGAAGGAAGGCCCGGCCACAGCGCCAGTGGCTTTAAGTGTTTGTTAGAAATTCTTCCTTGGGGAGAGGCAGTCAGAGCTGATGGGTCAATACCACGCTCCTTAATGGTGGGCATGAAACGATGCTGGGTGCTGTTGGTCTGTGGGCTGAGGGAGCTTCTGGGCCAATTGATATCTGCAAGGAGTCAGTGCTCCAGGCTGATGAAAACAGGGTAGAGACTACCTGGATAGGAAGCTTCTGCGCGCTGAACGGCCCCCAGCATCACCTAGGTCTCCCTCCCCCACACACCAGAATCTGACCCTAGTAATAGATGAGGCAAGAGAATAGAATGTAAGGCACTCAAATATGCAGATGGATTACTCAACTTCTGAAGGAAGCCAGTACATTAGAAAGAGAAAGGGGAACGTGAGTGCAGAGGAAAAGCAGGGACAGGAAGTGAAGTGGGTGGGAGAACAGAGCCAACCAGAAGGCTCTGTGGCTAAGAGGACTTGACATTAAGTCTGTCCGTGTGTGTTTGATCACTGGGACACACAGAAAGAGTGGGGCACAAGTGTCCTAATGCCAGCACTCCTGACACAACAGCAGGACAACCACGGTGAAGAGAAGAGGCAGAGACAGCAGAATTACCCTGGAGTCCCCGGTTCCAGTGCTGTTAAAAACAACATTAGAGACCTGCCTCAGTAAGATGGAGGCAGTGTCACCTGACACACGCATACACATAGACACACACACACACAGACACACACATACACACACAGGGACACAGACAGAGAGACAGAGAGAAAGACAAACATGCACACACGTACACACGCACAGATACACACAGAAGACAGACACACACACAGAGAGACAGACAAACATGCACATATGTACACACGCAGAGACACAGACAGAGAGACAGAGAGAAAGATAAACATGCACACATGTACACACGCACAGATACACACAGAAGACAGACACACACACAGAGAGACAGACAAACATGCACATATGTACACACACAGAGACACAGACAGAGAGACAGAGAGAAAGACAAACATGCACACATGTACACACGCAGATACACACAGAAGACAGACACACACAGAGAGACAGACAGACAAACATGTACATATGTACACACACAGAGACACAGACAGAGAGACAGAGAGAAAGACAAACATGCACACATGTACACACGCAGATACACACAGAAGACAGACACACACACACAGAGACAGACAGACAAACATGCACATATGTACACACACAAAGATACACACAGAAGACACTCACACCCACACACATGCACACACACAGACACATAGGCACACAGTGCACACATACACACATACAGAGAGACAGACAGACAAACGTGTACACATACACACAGCAAATAAAAATTTAAAAATGTGAAAACATATCACCCTTGTAGACACTGGATAAAAGCCTTTGAAATAAAATTTTTCATAAAATGAAAAGATACAGATATTTGGTAGATGAAGATTAACTAAAAAATGAAGCTGTCCGCTACATGATCAAATTAAAACAGCTTCCTATAATACAGTACAAAAGGACAACCATGTTCAGAAACTCCACGATGGTAATCTCTAAGTGCAAGAAAAATGGGCTAATAATTTTTAGAAAAAAATTCAGTATAAAATTTAAAATAATTGAAAAAAAAAAAACTCTGAGAAGCAGCAGCAGTGGCAGAGTCTTTAAGGATGAGCTTAATTCCAGAAAAGTTAAATCCCGGCTCTAAAATGGATGGCAGCTGAAACAGGCTGCACCAGAGAGTCTAAAATGCCCAGTGAAACTCAAAACTGCCCAGATAAAGATGCAACAAAATGCAAATTATACTCCCAAAGAGAAAACTGTGGGGAAAAAGAGACATAGTCTGTGAGTGTGTAGACATTAGATTCGACAGTTAAATATTTCAAGTTAACTAATATGAAATTTCTAGAAGATTGAAAAAAACATATCTAAAAAGTAAGGGAAAATATGGTATGGTATCAAAACGTGATTTTAATAGAGAAAAGAAGAGTAGAACAAAAATCCAAAAATGATATTTTTAGAGTTGAAAAAAGTTCTAAATGTTATTTTCACTAGTAGACTCAATGGACAGCAAGACGGAAGGAGAATCCATGAACCAGGAAATAGCTCAGTGAAAACCATCTAAAACAAAAAAAGAGATATTAAAAGTTGATGACAGACTCGTGAGGCAACAGTAAGTTTGCTAACACATATCACAGAAGTGCTGAAAAGGGAAGAAGAGAGAGAAGGGGAAAGAAAAACAATTTGAAGGAACAATGCTGAAAAGTTCAAATTTTATTTAGCAGTATTACTCTGCAAACTCAAGATATTATGAACGTGTCTCAGACAAAACACAGAGATCCACACTTAAGCATGTTCTTTACAGTCAAGATGATGAAAAAGAAAGACATGGTTAAGGGGAAAAAAATCTCATTTGTTGTAAGACAGAAGGATAGAACACTTTAGCATTTCTTTAGAAACAGTGATGGTCAGAAGGCAGCATGGTGGTACTTTAAGTGTAGGGAGAAAGAAAGAAAAGAAGCAAGAGAAAAAGAGAAAGTCACCTAATCTGCCAAATGAAACCTTGATATCAAGCACATAAATAGTGTTTATAAGAAATCTGGAGAGGGCTCAGCTAAGAACACAGGGGGACCCTCGGAGAAGTGGGTACTGACAAACTTCAAGGAGGAGAGCAATTTTCACAACCATAGTGAGAATTCGAGTAACCAAGCACAGTATAGAAAATGACCAGGGATATTGGAAACATGAACACCCTTAGTCATCTTCACCTGAATAATGTGTTTGGGGTCTTATCCAAACAACAGCGGAACACGTGTTCTTCTCACATTCACACTGACTAATCTCCAGGATAGACCACAAGCTAGCCATGAAGCAGAAATTTATAAACTGATATTTAAGTTTATGTCCATTTAAATTGTACTAAGTGTATCCTCTGACCAAAAGGATACTAGATTAAAAATTAACAACAGAAAGAAATGTGCGGAAATCTTATATACTTGGAAATCAAACAACACACTCCAAACAGTAATTTATGAGTCAGTGAAGAAACCACAAACGAAAGCATACTAAGCAGGATTGATGGCTGCAGCTGTGCAGTGCTCGGCCTCTGTTTTGTAAGTGGGTTTTCTTCTTCCAGAACCTCCTGCATGGCAGGCAAGTTCTCTAATGGTGAGTTACACTCCCAGACCATAGTCTATGATAATATTGTTATATCGGAAAAGATCAGAAAGGAAAAAACTAAGTAGGAAAATAGTATGAGAAAAAGAAACTTAGTAGTCTGTCCTTTGAAAAGATAAAATAAAAAAAAATGATAGTTAGCTAGAAAAGAGAAGCTACATATTATTTTTGTTTTTAAAAAAGAAAGCCACAAGAGCCATTTTTACAGAACTTAGATCCTGGAAAATTTTGTAAACAGGTTTATGTCAAAAATAAGCAAATTTCTCAAAAACATATTACCAAAATTCGCACAAACATAAACCAAACTAATTGTATAAAAGTTAAGAAAATAGAATTTGTGATTTATACATTATTTTTCTTATTGCTATGGCCAAATACTAGACAAGCAACAGAGGAAGACAAGTTTATCTGGAGTGGACCTAGGATCACAGTGTGGAAAGCATGCCAGCCAGCAGCAGCTTGATATGGGGCTGGTCACATCGCATCCATAGTCAGGAAGCAGGAACAGACAGGAAGTGGGGCTGGCTTATGAAATCTCAGCATGTGAATCTCATAAAACCTCAGGCCCACAGCCTGTGAGTCACTTCCTCCATCACGACTCAGCCTCCCATTACTAATATACTATGGAACCTTCCAAAACAGCACCAGGACTCTAACTGTTCAAACTCTGGACCCTAATCTTCATGTCTTCTCAAGTGTGCCAGTGTGTGTATAGATTAGTTAGAGGTATAGAAGCGAGTATCATCATAGGATATAACAGTTGGTTTCTGTTTGGTTTTTCTTTTTTATAGACAGGGTCTCACCATGTAATTCAGGCTGGCCTCGAACTCCATATGCATCCAAGCCTGGCCTCAAACTACCAAACCTGCTGCCAATGCCTCCTGATCACCTACTAGGATCACAGGTGTGTGGCACCATTCCTAGCTCAGGCAAAGGCGGCATGTGAATTATCATCATCATCATCATCATCATCATCATCATCATCATCATCATCATCATCATCAATTGTGTATAAGCTCATGGGTGTGTATGCTTGCAGATGCTTCTATTATGGGATCTGGGAATGTCTAATTCAGATCATCAACTATCAAGCACTTTTACCCTCACTGGCTTTCGGTGTCCATTTATATGCATAAATTTCCTGAGATTTTTTTAAAAGAAACTACTAGGATTGATGAATAAAACTTGTGGTGTGTAATCAAGACTTGTATGAAAATTCCATTTTAATTCTCTATAATGACTTCAGACCATCTCAGAGAAAAGGTGACAAAACTATTCTATTCCAAGTCATTCAAAGCTAATAAAGTATTAGGAACACATCAGACAGAAATGCTCATGACTAACAGATACAACACTAAAACCTGATGCTGAGAGACTTGAGATGTATCTGTATATATAGGGAAAATCTCATGGATCAGAACACCCAACATTCAAACATGGCATTTTCATTAATAAGATCGATCCATAAATTCAAACATAATCACTTAAAAATTTTAGCATTTTTATGGCAACTGAGAAGCTGACCTTTGAATTTATATAGAAACAAAAAGGATTTAGAATATTGAAATCTAGATGGAAATGAAGAAGAAATCTGGGTGATTCAGATCATCTAACTTCAAATTTTACTATTATGAAGCTACAAAATCAAGGCCAAGTAATACTGTGTTAAACACAGACTTATTGTATTGATATATGCAATCGAATAAAGTAGAAATAAACCATAAAATTTATGATTAATTAATATTCTAACAATATTTCCCAGGAAATTCTATGTAAGTATAGTTATTTTCAACAAATAGTATCAGTTGTGCATCTAACTTAACAGAAAGAGCATAGGGCTATACCAAACAACATGCTAAAAATGGATTTACAACAGTGCTAAAACTATATACACTTTCAGAAGGAAATATTGCAGACAACTTGGAATCAGCATAAGCAGACATAGCTACATATGACATCCAAAGAACAATCCATTAAAGACTCACTAATTAGAATTCTACCACAATTTAAAATTTTGATATTGAGAAGATATCACTGAGAAAATAAGAGTCATATATTCTGAAAGCATTTACCTAAGAAGAATCATATCTAGAATGAGGGCCTCTATAACTCAATAGTAAGAAGGCAATTTAATTTTCAAAGAGAGACAAATTTAATAAGTGTTTCATCAAGAAGACTAATGAATGACTGATAAATATGTGATAACATGGACAGCATTATAAACCAATGGGGGAAAATGCTAATTAAATGGTGATGTCACCACATGCAATGCTATTAACATGACTATAATAAAAGTTGATAATGCTAAGTTTTGAGAACATGGAGTAATTGGAATACTTCTGCAGTGCTAGGAGCTGTATGACGTGGCTTAGCCACTTAGTAAAAAACAATCTGTCAACTTCATGAGACTAAACATATATCGTACAAATAGATAATATCATTACTATGTGTCCAACCAAGTAAATGAAAATGTTTTTCTGCAAGAAGTTCTGTAAAATGGTATTCAGAAATAATCAAATGACCATTAACTACCAAATAGATCAAGAAAGATAAGAGGGAGCCCCACAGTAGGGTACAACTGAGAGTAGGAATGAAGACTCTTTATACTCAGGGCTCCTTTTGGGGATCCCAAGTAGTTTACCCTAAGCAGAAGCCATAGGAAAAGCCTTCATCCGTAGCGTGTGATTCCATGTGTCTGACGTGTCTAGCAAAGAAACAGCTTTAAAGACGGAAGCCATCGGGGACAGCCAGGTCAAAAGTTGGTGAGAAGGAGGGCCAACTGCCTTTGGAGTCAGGGACTGTTTGTATTGATGGGGGCATTCTAAAACTGGAGCACGGTTGTTGTGCAATTGTACAAAAATACATCAAACTGTACACTTACCACAAGGAGATTTTAGGTATTTTTTAAAGATGCAATAAAAATTTTGCATTCCTCAGTAAGTTGGTTATGTTTAGATTAAAGTAGCCAGATTTACTTTTAATTGTGGGTACTAACAAAATAGATTTGAAGGTAATTTCTGAAAAATAGAAATATTTTTTGTAATTGGCCAAGTGAAGCAACTTCGTTGGAACAAAATAAAGACAATTTTGGATGATCTTGTTAGTTGTTTTACAGTTACCTTTCATCTGAAATAGCCAGGGTTTTCCTGGGAATTTAAGTAAAATCATTTAGCTTTCTTTTTTGAATAAGGCATTATCTAATGTCAAAGCATAATTTGCTAATAAAATACACCTTCTGGAAGCATCTACAAAGTTTTTTCTGCTAATAACTATAATTATTTTGAAATTATCACTGGTAAAATAATTCTATTTATTTATACTCATCAATAATTAAATTTCAAATGAAATAAGAGCCTAATTGTAAGTGGCCAGCTAATGTCTTAGTCTGGCCGTATTATGTGTCTTAAAAGTTCAGTATTTTGCAGGAAAGGAAGCTCCATTTATGAAAAGAGGATTCTTGTTTTGCTAGACAGGAAATAATGTACCAATTAGTAAGAAATGGCCACAGAAATTCCTGATTGAAAAAGACATGAAGTAGACAAGTCCTGCAGAAGATAAAAAGGGAGATTACTAAATATTTTGATTTCCTAGCAGGAAGGAGGAGATTAGTCCTATCATGCTAACCAGCTGTCTTTCAGCATTAAACCAGGAATGGGCAAGACCCAGTCTTTGGAGGACCTTGTCTGACTTTGAGGATAGGTGTGTATAAATGGGGAGTGCCAGCAGAAGGTGTCATTCTATAGGAATTTTGTCACCAAGGGATACAATAAAAAAATGATGGTGGCTGTTGGTGACCATTTCTCCAGCATCATTCCTTTGCTGGAGTTCCTTGGCTCCACATTTTTCTCTTAGGCTGATAGCTCTCTGATTTTTCTTACCACCCTCCCTCTGCCTCACCACCACGACCACCACAACCACCACCACCACCACCACCACCACCACCACCACCACCACCACCACCACCACCACCACCACCACCAACCACCACCACCACAACCTACTAAGCTACATTCCTTTGTTCTCTTTGAACTTCTGTTACACTTTATGCCTTGGGATAGAAACAACTAACCATGGTCATTCATAATAACAGACAATCTTGTTCGCTCAGAGAGTGGACCCTGTATGCATACGTTTTCCTTAGTTGGGTTTTCCATATAAATTTTGTTTATCACCTACTTCAGATAGATCCCTCCTGTGCTGTTAGCAGATGCTGGTGTGAAGCTGGGCATGGTGAGGTTCAACACCTGCATCCTCCACCCTTTTCCCAGCAATCATCATCCCCAATGCAGGGATGGAACTGGTCATAACTTGCTGTGTGAATGAAAAGACTTGGAGAACAAGCCTTTTCATGATTCCTCAATGTCATTAAACCTATTAGACTCATCACTAAATTCAGTCCAATAGAACTAGGTCAAACAGACGACCTTTCCTGGGTGTAGCTTTGTGTTGTGGCTGGCCCTGCTTCCTCTGGGTTTTGGGATTAGGTGGTAGTGAACTATGCTGGTGTGAATCAGATGCTCCGAAATCTTGAAGTAACTGAGTGTGTTAAAGCAAAAGCCAGTTAAAGCAAAATTCTGTCCTAGACAAACTCAGCTCACTTTGACAAGATGTTATCATGCCTTCTCGCCTTGGGCAAGCGGCAGCAGCGGTCGCACAGACTCCCTGTGTAATGTCTACTACAAAACGAGCCTCTTTGATGGGGCAGACACCCTTCTTTGTCCACAGTTTACACCTACGCTGTGGATGAGTGAATTCAGGGCAGACCCATGAACACAAAGCCCTCGAACAATGCTGCTGACAAACCCTCTCCGCAGATCAATAGCAGCTTATAATTAACCTGACATTTTTATTAACCAGTCTTAAACGTCAAAACCGCAAAGCATAAGGTGGCTTTAGTACTGTTACCTACAGGAAATGAGATCTGAGTTCCGAGTTTAGTACCAATTCTAAAATGTAATCACCTTTCTAGGAAGAGAAATTTTGCTGGAAATCTTACTTCCCAAAATTCCGGAGCCCTTTCCTTCACTAGAAGGTGGGGGGGGGGAGGTATGGGAGAGCCCCAGAAGCTTTGTTGTACTGAGACAATCTCATGTAGCCTAGACTGACTCCAAACTTGCTAGGCAGTCCAGGGTGACCTTGAACTTCAGAACTTTCTGCCTCCATCTTCCTAGTAGTGAGACTATATACAGGTGGTAGGATTGCGAGGGGAACTGCACCATCATGCCGCTTTTATGCCCAACTGGGATGACACCCAGGACTTCCTGAAGGTTAGGCAAGCGCCTCACCCATTCGGCAACATCCCAAATCCAACTCCAGACGTTTAATTGGGGGAACTTTTTCCTACAAGTTCGGGATTACGTTCTCTCTCTCTCTTCTTCCCCACGCTTTCCTGTCCCATGATTTCTTCTCCACTCCCCGCCACTTCTTTGATGGGTTGTTTCATTTTTTTTTTTAAACAATTTCACTGGATTCGCACCGATTTGGAATCTCACTGTGTTCCTCCAAAGACGCAAGTCCTGGGCAGATGCTCACGTGGTTCATTTCTGGATTCCTGAGCCCCGCCTAAGCTGCTTGCTCTACAAGTAGCCCTGCCGGGGAGAAAACTCTTTACAGAAGTTTCCTCCTAGCCTGCAGCAGAGCTGGGCTTTGGGTGCTGAGATCTCCCAAACAGAACCCCAGCGCAGGTCCCAAGCTTGGCTCCAACTCACAGTGCCCTGTCACCAGGTGTCGCCTTGTGGGGAGCAGCTGCACCAGCTGGCGTCCAGGTGGAGTCAATGAAGTGCAGCCTGCGGAGGATGCTGCGCCCAGAGGAGAGGAAGGAGATCCAGGGTGTTGCCTATTGCGGCGTGAAGGAAGACACGGACTGCTTTAAGGACTCCTTTAAGGTACTGGGAAATCAGTCGGCGGTCTGGAGAGTGCTAGGGCAGTGTGGGAGGAGGGAGGCTGGGGCTTTCCTTGCCTGAAGTATTTTGATTTATTGGCTATACAAGTTCAGGAAGCAGTGAGTGTGGACAGCGCAGGAGACCATTGTATCAGGTACTGAGCCCCATGGTAAGTGATGCTTAAGATTGTGGACCCTGGAGTCATACTAGGAAAGTGCCAGTCACCACGCTGCCAGATGGTCCTTTGTTTTGCTTACTTGTTTGCTTAACCCCATCTTGCCAGGAGATTGATTGATGCCAGATACGTTTCCCTGAAGTACTTTTGATATGTAACAGAATTAGAATCCCGGGACGGCATGAAGCCAGGACAAATGTGGAGGGTGTCCCGTTCCACTTGGACGTTTAAGCGGAGTTTTCCTTTGAACTGAGGTGAATGCTACAGCTGAGGATCTGGTAGTCAGTGATCCAACAAGTGTCTTGGGGTGGAGAGGCAGTTTTGTCTAAAAATGAAACAGAACTCAGCGCATAGCAGTGGGTGTGTCTGGGTTCTCCTCACGGGGGAGACCTAGTGAGGATAGCTGTGATGGGGGCTTCAAAGAGTTTTCAGTTCGCTGGATGCTCTGACTTACAAGAAAGTCACACACGACCGACCAAGCTGATGCTGAAGCCGCCACTCTGCGCTGAAGGGTAGAGGCTGGCTGTCCGCTGCCCAGAAAAACCAGTAGATTTCCATAGCTTGATAGCAAGGAAGGAAGGGGTGCTTTTGAAATGTCAAGATATTAACTGTGGTTTTTCAGCACCCATTGCGAATTCCTCTTCACCGGGGAGCCATGGGGAGCCATGTTAATGATTCCTTTTGCATTATTCAGGGGAAAACGAAATGCTTGTGCAAACACAAACTTTCACAAAGCTTTCTTTAGCTTTCAAAGGTATGAGCTCACAGACACTGGACTTTAATTCACATTAAGTAAATTTTAGAATACTTTTCAATTCAGTACTTAGAAAGTTGCTTTAAAAAAAATAACCACTTTACAACATTCAATTGTGGGAGGATCGCATCATGTTTTATTTAACTACTTATATACTGATATGTACTTCAGTCATTTTGTTTGTTTTGCTGTTTTATTTGGCTTTGATTTTTTTTAAATCTATGACTGTAGATGTGGTTTCTCAATCTGTATGTTTGTCCATTGACAGTTTTGCCCTAACAGAGGCAAGAGTGTCAAAACAGATTTAGTTTCAGCAGACATTGCCCGACTGGGGTCTAGGATTCATAACCTCCAAGTCAGAGGCGTCCTACCTCACTGAAACTTATACGCAAGGCTTCCAGATTGAACACAGCTCCCCATCCCACGTAAACTTAGCATGCCAACCAAGGCCTTTTGCTTTAGTAGGAGGAACCACATCATGGGTGAATTTCAGTAGTAAGATGTTATCATTGCAATTAATGTGGGGCAGGAAGGAATTTTAAGATTTCAAAAAATCCTTTATGTAAGTTCAGTTTTCTGGAGATCTGTAGAGGAATTTCTGCCATCCAGTCCCGATATTTTCTTTATGTTTTTATTTTAGTATCTTTAGGTTCATTGATTAGCTCAATGGATTAACTCAAGTTAATGCTTTTTCCCGGTTTATTTTACAGTCCAACCAGAGTTCTCTCTCCCCCTCCTCCTCCAGCCCAACCCCCATCCACTCCTCCCAATGGGGAGACAATAAAGCCTGGAACACTAAGTTGGGCCTGGACCAAGCCCTTCCCCTACCCTCCTGCATTAAGGCTGAGCATGGCATCCCACCATAGGGAATGGGCTGCACCAAGCTACCAGGGGCTTAAAAAAATATTTTGGCATTTAACCATGCTATATATAGTTTCTCACTTTAATTTTCTTCCCCTTTTGGTTTATTTTGATTAGATATATTTCATTCAAGCAGACTAAAATAGATGGACCTGACGTCTCTAATTTGAAGGGCTTGACTTCGAACTGATTTCTGTAAAAATAATGTAGTGCCTAGTGTCTTGAGTATAATCATAGAAATCAGAATTCAAGAGCCTAAGAGCTTAGGGAGTACTCAAGACAGGAAACTATACTAGATTAATTATTATATGTAATCCACCAGAGGCTTAACTATATAAACTAGGAAGAAATAATGAAACCACATGGCAGTTCTGGGATAACACTGAGATTAAAAGGATTTCTTAGTGTGCTTTCCAGATTTGAAAATATGCATATTTTTTTCAAAGCTATCTCTTAATAAATAAATAGCCTGTTACAAAAAGCAAAAGCAAAATGTACTACAAGTCAGTAGCATTAAACGGTTTTATTTTATATAATAATTTATCTATGAGTATCTCAGGTGTGTCTTACAAACTTTCTTAAGGAATTTCCTGATGACAGTTTAGGTTCTGAATAGAGAGGGTTTAATACACTTCATGAATTCCTGTGACATGTTTGTAGACTGTTTTGTCACTGTGAACTCAACAGTATCTTTAGAACCTTTGAAGCTAGTCCTTCCTCTAAAGAGTGTGGAGACTTATATCAGTTACTAACCACACAACAGACTTGGAAACTGCTCTTTTCAGCACTGGTGATGGGCCATAATATCCCATATTAGCATTCAAAGAAATCTAATTCAAGCACTAAAATACTTTCAAATTGATTTAGGTGAGCAACTTCTTTGAGAAGGCAAGGCATTAAGGGGAGGAGGCTCCATTTCTTCAAGAACCTCAGTTTAATTATTGATTATGTGTAAATCTGAGAATGGCTGGATGTCTCTGGACTATTCTATAGTCACTAAGAGCACTGGAACTGGTTTTCAGTTGGAAAATGCCACATTTTTGTTCAAGATACTGCCAATATAAAGTGTTTTTGTTGTTTGTTTCTTTAGGTTCTATCATGTGACTAGACGAATAAAAAAGTGGGAACTGTAGATATTTTAGGTTCTTCAGTCCTTACATTTAGTGAATTAATCTTAACATGCCAAATCCATCACTGCTCTATTTGATAATTTTTCTTTGCAATAGTGAAGTGTTGCAATTTTCTTTAAAATTACAAATTATATTTGACAGCTGTCTTATGAGGCAAAGGTGACCAGTCATAACCACAGGAAGAATTCTAAGCAACTTTCTTGATCTTCTGTTTGGGGACTATTTCTGTGGTTTGAGAAACATTTATCATGCTATTTTGGTTCTCTGCAAAGCTGCTGCCTTGTGGTTCATTTGGGTCTTTGTAATGAAGTAGCTATTGAGAAAGAGCTTCGGAAACAACTTAGGCATATTTTCCTTCTTTCATAATTACATCACAGCCTCAGTTTCCCTCCTTGCACTCTGCCCAGTCTTTCCCCCACCTCCCCTGTCCCCCAGATCCACTCTTCCTCCTTTTCCCTTCAGAAAAGAGCAGTCCTCCAAGGACATCGACTGAACATGGCATAGCAAGTTATAATATGACTGGGCACAGACCCTCATATCAAGGCTGGATGAGGCAACCCAGTAGGAGGAAAGGGTCCCAAGCATGGCAAAAGAAGGCAAATGTTTTTACTTGGCAGTGTGATTATAAATCATTTGAATCTTGGTGTTGCTCCAGAACTACAATGGACTTCTGTGAGTTCTTCCTGTTTTTTTTTTTTTTTTTTTGCATTTAAACCTCTAGGAAACTAAAACTCACCAAGTAACCCAGTCTGCACAAAAGTATGTATTGAGCTGAGGTGTAGCCCCTAGAGTACTTGCCTCATGTGGATGTAGACGTGGGTTTGCATCTGAGCCTAGAAAAGAGTTAAGTGGTTGTACAAGCCTGCAATGCTAGTGCCCAAGAAGGAGGAACAGGACAATCAGAAGTCCAAGGTCAGCCTCAGTTATATAGCAAGTTTGAGGCCAAACCTGTCTTACATGATACCTGTCTTAAAAAACAAGCAAAAGTCTTTATGTCCCTCTATGTTCTTTGTGAAGGCTCCTCTCTTCCTCCATTCCTCTCTGGAAAAGAAAATTACGCATATGACTATATCATGGAAAATGAAGCATACGATTGTGTGGCCAACACTGAGCACGGTGAACAAAATAAAAGAGGAGGAAAGAATAAGAGAGCTTCTCAAACCTTTGTCTTAGAAGCCGTTTGAGTTTGAACACTGTCTGGGAGAGAGCCTGGTTGTGTGAGCTACAGCTACTGTGTATTAGAAAGTGGATACAACCTTAAAACATGCCCTGTGTGGTGGCTCACATTTACAGTCTGAATGCTGTGTAGATAGAAGGGGATCAGGAATTTTCTGTCTTCCTCAGTGACAGAGCAGGTTCAAGGCCTCAACAAAGGAAGGAGGGTGTCATCATTCACTTGCAAATACCTCAGTAATTCTAGATGCAACTTTGAATGGAAATCTTGTTCAAACAATCGGGGAAAGTTAAATATTTCTGTAATTATATGGATTTTTAAAGTCCTCCATATTCTGTGACAGGCAGATGTTTACAAATTTCAAGAAGCCAAATAAGACAACTGCTTGTTGTCGTTATGGATATATGGTGGAAAATCTTGAATTTGGGCAGGAATTGCTTGTGCTCAGGAGTAGCGCTGCTCTTTTAGATCCCTGAACAAGTCCTTAGGCAACACTGCCTCGGGATGATCCTAGCTTCAGAGTGTAAGGAAGGAAGGGTTTGTTGGAGACTGACTGCCGGCAGGAGGAGCCAACAAGGATGAAATACTTTAGATTCCCAGACTTTACAACCCTCACATTCCTAGACTCCCCTTCTTGTTACTTTAGTCAGGGTCTACTGAGTACAAAATAAGGACTTTCAGATACCACTTCCACACATGCTTCACTATGCTACGATCACTCTCAGCCCCGCCAGTTCTTGATTCCTCTTGTTGGAACTGAAATACATTTTGCCCAGCAACGCAAAACCCTCTGTAGTTTGTAATATATTATTTCTCAGCACATTTTGTAAATTTCCTTCAAAACTTCTCTTGAGGCCTTTGTTTCTAGAACATACGTAAGATTATGGTTGGAAAAATAGAGCATTTGTTTAATGTATTTATCAATGCATAGGCATTTACCTACTTTATATCTATATGTACTGTGTTCTTTAAGAAAGCTATTTGCTATAAGCATGGCAGTTTGAATATTAGTAAAGTCACAAGGATATTACAAGACTGATTTTATATTTTAAAGTTTTGTACATGACTGTTTGAGGTAATGGACTTTTTATGCTCCTCTAGGTGGACATGGAAGGAGATACGTATAGACTAGAAGACTTCATGAAGAACCGAAGAAAACTAAGCAAATTTGAAGATGAAAATATCTCCCCTTTGCATCACGCAGCAGCAGAAGGGCAAATTGAGCTCATGAAGATGATTATCCATGGGTCTTCTTGTGAAGGTAACCAAGTGCCGCAGTGTGGGTCGGTAAAGCGGTCAACTTTTTAGGTGGGTGGACGACTAGGAAATTTGGCCCCGGGACGTCGACTGTGCTTATGAGTAGACTGAAGGTGAAGAGCAGGTGCGTGGAAGCCAGAAGTGGACTCTGTGAGTTCGATTTTAAGAGATCAGGTGAACAACTTGACCAACCAGACCAAACAGGAACAAAATCACTGTGACTGTGTGAGATTTAATTACTCTGAAGTTGCATATTCTGGGTGTGTCCTCTTAGAAATGTTATATGCAATCAGAACTGCAGAGGATGGAGTCATCGCTCTAGGATCTTGCTTTGAAAAGACTGATGAGATTGAGGACATACATGGACATCGTTTAGGACCAGGAATTGTGAATAAGAGGTAGCTAGGGGGACTGACAAGGAGACCAATGGCAGAGGTAGAGCAGAGTGGACAAGAGGGTGGTGGGACACAGGCAGGAGAGAAAGTCACCCAGATGATAAGTTTGGGAGATCAGTTGTGACAAAGACATCAAGTAGAAAGGCGGTCACAGGAAAGTCCTGCTTTAGAAAGCCCCCATGGTTACAGGAAAATAAACTGTGAAAAGGAGTCAAGCTAAAATCTCTTCCAAGTTGTGTATTGGCGAATGAAGCTGTTTAACTGTTTGGTGCTGAAAAAAAATTGTCCTGCTTAAGCAGAGTGGGAGTCTAAGGTGTATTGGGGGAGGAGTGGGTTGAGAATTAAAAACTCAGATGAATGAAAGGAATAGAGAAAGGAAATTTTAGAAGAGAGAAATAGGAAACTTGGCTGCCTCGTGGTTCCTACTGCTGTTGATTGTTACCAAGTTCGATTCATGAGTGAGCACCTTTCGTTTCTTCATACTTACTGTTATACCACCATGACTACTTTATCACAGTCACGGGGCAATGCAGGATGAGGAACAGTCTATTCTCACACGGCGTTCACAAGGCGAGTCACACCACGTGTCTACCTGTACAAAGACATGGAAAGTGTGTCCACCACTAGGGGCTCAAAAGCTAGCTCGGCAGTTTAGTAACAACCTGCCACTCTTCTCATGAATATATTTGAAATCCTTGCCATAGGCCACACACTCTAAGATATTTATAGACATGACCCAATATTATTCTCCCCACAGCTTTGTAAGGAATGTGTGTTTCTATACTTACAGATATATATTTGGATATATGCTTATATGCTTTACCAAGCTTGGCTGACATAGTTGGGTGATTTATATAATTCCTTAGTAGCAGTGTGCTTCTTTCAGTTCCTCTAGGTTTCAGCATCTCCATCTTTTTGCCTATTTGTCTTGGGGACATCTTTGGGACAATTGTAAACTTGATTGAAATCATAGTCACATGGCACCTAGTTAGGATATGCTCTGATATAATTTCAGAATTTTGTTACAGTTATAAAACCAATATACAGATAAGAATTTAGCAATACGAGAATCTGTTTTTATAATTATTACATAAAAATTAAACCCAATTTGTAATATCTGTACAAACTTTCATATATTCTCCAACAGTGTCCATTGGATAATTTTGAGAATTAAAACTATATCCTATTTCTACATTTCAAGACAATGTAGCTGGTTTTATAAACACTCAACAGTGAGTTTTGAAGTGGGTAGTTACCCGGGAGGTGTTAAAAAAACATTCCAAACACAATCTGATGCCTATTTTGTTATTTCTTTAGTACTGAATATAATGGATAGTTGTGGAAATACCCCACTACACTGGGCTGCAGAAAAAAACCAAGTCGAAAGTGTGAAGTTTCTTCTTAGTCAAGGAGCCAATCCAAACCTCCGAAACAACACCATGATGGCACCCCTTCACATAGCCGTGCAGTACACGTACAACGAAATGATCAAGGTGAGGCTACTGGCCAACTGGGAGGAGGGCTGATCTGACTTGTTTCAGAATAACCAACTTCGAGTGTCATGCAATGGCAAATGGAACATAACAACAATGATGCTATTTCTCACCAATGACGGTGAGGAGGAGGAGACGGAGAATCCTAATGGAGACGCTGTGCTGATGATGACGGCCATAGGGAGGAGAATGGTGACGGTGACAGGAGTGAGTGGGGGAGAACGGAGAACGGTGCTCATAGCGGTCATAGTTCAGCTTTGCTTGAGTTTACGTTTATGAGACATTTAAAAAAAGAGCTTTAACTTCTCATTAAAAAGTATAAGTTAAGACTATTAGTATCTCTATTCCATAGCTGAGTAAGAGGCTCAGAGAGAATTCAATAACTTGCCTGCAATTGCACAACTCCAGGTCTAGGCTTGGCTGTTTGGGTCTCTTTTATTCCCTGACTGAAATGCAAAGGATGACTGGAGACTGAGCGAAGGCAGGACTCATAGCTAGGACATGCCAGTTTTGTTAGACAAACAGTCTGTAAAAGACAGGTCAGCAACACGTACAGAGATCGTAGGTGGAAATTTTTGATTATCAAGACTTTAGTTGCATGAATTAGAGGAATCCCTGATGACTACTTGGGTAGGATTAAGCCCATCACTTTTCGATTATACTTCATAGATTCGCAGGTGCATTGGAAAGCCAATCTGCCTCCTCAAACAGGAATGTTATAAACAGATCGGTTATGTTCTAGAAAAGTTGTTATCAGGTTGGAGCCCCTTTGTGAGGTCACATATCAGATATCCTGCATATCAGAGATTTACATTATGATTCACAACAGTAGCAAAATCACAATTATGAAGTAGCAACCAAATCATTTTATGGTTGGGGGCACCGCAACACGAGGGACTATATTAAAGGGAAAAGTTGAGAACCACTGTTCTAGAAGGTGGTTTTGAAGTTAGGCTGTTTGGAACTTAGCAATAGATGTTTCTGTGGACAGAAACATCACTGAAGTGATGTTTCTAGCTAACGTGCTAACCTATGCCCAAGCCAATTGTTAATAAACCACGAAAGAGAGTCCAAGGCTCCTCTATCATAGAGCTTTCTCAGCTCTTGGCAAGGTCTGAAGTCTAGCGCGTGGAGTGAAGGGGAGTCCCTTTCATCATGCCCACTGTGATTTGGTTTTGAAGTCCTACCTTAATTTTTTGTGACATGACAGTATCATTAAATGTTGGTGTGCCTGTTTCCCAGCCGGCTAGTTATTTCTGAAGGAACGACAATGTCTTATTTGTCTGAACAAAATTGTAATTCTTGACACTGTCCTGATAAATGGTGATTATTTGAGTGAAATAGAAAAATGAATGAGCAGAGGAGGTGGCTGAAGCATTGGTTATTGTGAAGACTGGGCAGGACCCCTGAGAAGGGGCTGGAAAATGTCCATGGAAACAGCTCTTTGCCTTCTTCCTCATGCTTGCATCAGCCAAAAGCCAGATGCTGCTCCCATTATTAGTAGCTGCAGGGCCCGCCCGGTGGTGCCTTCTATTTTCTCACAGAGCGCTGGTGCATTCCCTGAAGACTCTTTCCATGAATCATTTCCATGGTCATTAGCTTCATTTGTCTTGTCTTTCAAAGTGTGTTTTGGGAGTTTGAAGGCAGGTAGTTGTTGAGAAACTACTGTTAATGAGGAAACTCCTCAGACCAGTTGTAGAAATAAAAGTTCAGAAACAAAGCCCACAGCTAATTTGTGAAGTCAGTGTATAGATAAAACAAAACAAAACAGCAAAAACTAGTTGTCCTGAACAATACAAAATCAAGAGAGCTAGAGAGTGGGGTCGTTTCTGCCTTAGACGGCCTTTGTTTTCCCAACCATAACCACACATTAGAGTGTTCTTATCTGCCTATATCGTGACAATAGGAGGAAGAGGAGAAGATTTGCTCATAGACAGTAATGCTGTCCCCAGCCTACCTTCTCTAGCCTTGCCTATGGTCTAGCCTAACCTATGCAACCTTTCCCAGTCCAAAAGGCTTTTTCGCTGTTTGCTCTACCAGCTTTCCCCTAGAACATCCACCATTATCTATAAAGTAAAGAAGTTTTAAAAAACCAAAACCATCATCTATGAATCAACTTGAGTTCTTCCATAGGCAGTATTCTTAGGGACCATTCACCAAGAGGCTTGGACATTGCCTTATTTCTTTATGGTCTTTGTCCTTGGGGCTTAATTTGTCTCAGTAGCTTAAGCCTTTTCTTAGATTTTCTTCCTTCTTATCAAAGGACCCGGGAGAGTCCTGTAGAGCTTCTCTACACATGTCTGGTCATGACTGAACGGGAGAAGGTACATAGTTAGGTTGTTCTCTCTGTGACTACTGCCTCCTAGAATTTAACTCAACCTTTGAAAGATTATGCTTATGACGGTATAGTAATTACATGCTGCGGATATGTGGTCTGCAAACGTGAGGGCAAGGATGGGGAGGATGCTGCTAGCAGACCTTGGTGGGTTCCTTTGCATGTGAAACTGGATTTGAAGAACAGCCCCTGACGGTGCCTGAAATCTGTGGAGAGATCCTTCGCTTCTATTTTCTCTTCACCTAAAAAGAGCTCCCTGTTTGTTCTTATTCACCAAACCGCAGCTCAAGCTTTCTCCTATGGACTCTTTGGTTAGCTAATTCATCTGCTGAGGGTCACGTTGGAGTACACCCTGTCAGAAAGGAGTTCTGATAGGAAGCTGATGGTTTTGAAGAAGTAGAGATTTTAGGGAACAGCTGGTTTAACAGCTTTAACACGTAAACCAACAACAATACCAAATCCAATTTAACTGCTAGGCCAACAACATGGGTTTGCCATCCAGCGGTCCAGGGGTTAATGAAGAATGGTAGGAAATTCAAGCCTTTGCCTAACTTTGCCTAACACTGCAAAGTAAAGACAATCATGGGCAATCCCTGTCTCAATCTTGAAAATAAATCCACAATTAAGGCTGGGGGAAATGACTCAGTAGTTGAACATTGTCCAACAAGCATGAACAACTAGGCTTAGTTACCAAAACTGGAAGAAAAAGATTATTTCGAATTTTAACATAGTATTCTATATATTATGAATTTTGTGGAAGAGGAATTGGAAAAGACGAGTCAGACATGGTGTTGGGCAGTCATGTCTATGGAGGGATGTGATCCTATTTGAAAGCTAGCTGTCTGGCTCTTTAACAGTGTTATTTTCCTCTTGTACAGGTCTTGACGGAGCACAGCACCACTAACATCAACTTAGAAGGAGAGAATGGAAACACAGCGTTGATGTCTACATGTGCCAAAGACAACAGTGAAGCCTTGCAGATTTTGGTTGGTAAATCTATCACACCCTGTGGCTTTCTTTCTGTAAACTGGTCATAAACTGTTATTTAAGAAGCGTTTCCCGGTATGTGCTTAGCAGAATAGAAAACATAGAAGGCAGGTCTAAAGAATTTAGATCTCACTACTTTTTATGTGGATACAGCTCTAGGGTCCAGTGCAAACCCTAGATTGTACATAGAAGACTAAAAACAGAGCATGAAAAAATAAACAGAAAAATCAAGGTATAAAGAAAATCTAGGCAGGGATTAAGATGGATCTGGTAGTAGGGCTAGAATATAAAACCAAAATACGGCAACCTGCATGACACTAGAGACGTTTGATCATGGGGTTGAAGAGATGACTCAGTGGTAAGAGCCCTGGCTCTTCTTCCAGGGAACTCGGGTTTGGCTGCCACACCCACAAAGTGGATTACAATCTTCTGTAACCACAGGAGATCTAACACCCCTTCTAGTCCGTGTGTATCAGGCACACACATTGTTTACAGACATTCGTATAAATAAAAACATCCATATACATAAATTGTTAAAAATTAAACCATTTGATTTTGAGCTTTTAAGTGTTCAAAGAGAAAAAAATTAATACAGTCAGTTATAGAGTTATTTGACTCCTAAGGTGGAAGCAGAGGAAAAGCACTGCATTTCCATTCTATGGCACTGTTGCCATGGTTTCTCCAAAGCCTGAATCCAGAAAGTCAGGCATCTCTCTGTAAAGTCACACCAAGATACTGAAGATACCTGTCTGGGGGATGGTTTCTGTCCAGGGCAGTGCCCCTGTTGACGGCATTACAGGAATTTCACCAAATTAGCTTTTTCAACTGTTTCTGAGTTACTTACCTGCTATTCAGAACTAAAAGGATATGCAAATATGTCCTGATACGTACATATGCAAATATGTGTTCCTATTTTGCTTTTATTTGAATATTGGGTACTAACAACTTAGAGCAACAAAACACTGTAGGAAGTGAAGGCATATAGAGTATTCCAGTCTTTGAAATTTTAACATAGTGGGTCATCATGCTTCAGACTTTCCCATAAGTGATGGCATCTAAACCGCCCTTACTCATCACTCTAGGTACTTCTGCTGGCCACAAGCAGCTATTTTACAATGGAAAATATCTCTAGGACTCAAATAACCTGCGTTTTAAAAATTAAATATTTCACATAAAATGGAAAAAATGTATCTTGAACTTGTTAGGAGATTAAGACTGATATTTTTGTGCATGTGTATCTTCATCTTTTTAAGACATAAGGTGTGTCTATTGTAGTTTTACCCGGTTCTGTATTGTATTCTTGCCCAGACTGCGTGTCTACAGAGCTTTCTGCGTCGTCTCCCACAGGCTCTGCTAGCTGGAATGGCCTGCTAGGAGCACAGAACGTCCGGCCTATCTCTGTCACTGAATTAGTGTCCCTGATTTTTTTTTTCCTCCTTTACCTCCAGTTAGAAAAAGAAGCTAAACTGTGTAAATCCAATAAATGGGGAGACTACCCTGTCCACCAGGCTGCATTTTCGGGTGCCAAAAAATGCATGGAATTAATACTAACGTATGGTGAGTTGATGTTTTTTATATTCTCCATAGTAAAGAAACCTTTATACCGTCATCTGAAAAAGGATTGACTTTCTACGTGGGTCTTTATATAGTTCTAAATGTCCGGTCTTCAGAATTCTATTTTTTCATTATTCATCTTAAATGGTGTTTTCTTCTAAAGGCGAAAAGTGCGGCTACAGCAGGGCGACTCACATCAACTTCGTGAATCATAAGAAAGTCAGCCCGCTCCACCTCGCAGTTCAAAGCGGTGATCTGGACATGATTCAGATGTGCCTGGACAACGGCGCACACATCGACATGATAGAGGCCAGTGTTCCATCTGTGTGGCGCCATGACTTGAGAATTCCCATCTAGTATTTCCCACATGTTTTGTGGCTCCTTTATACTCGGGCAAGATTGGGAATACATATAGCACAAAGAAATTTTGTTCCTCTGTCCATTCTGAGTATAATATTCCAGAACTTTACAAACGTCAACACTCCAAAGCAAATGACAAAGCAGATGCGGTAATAGCTCACCCTTCTTAACTGCACGAGCTGTAGTAAGGCCTAACCTCAATAATAGCAGCAGCAATATTCCCAGCCAAAAGCCCTGACGCCCATTCATGTTCTTGTCTGCATCTTTTAACCAAGGGTCACCTAATTCACTTCTAAGGATATGTATGTAAGAGGTGTGACTGAGTCTGGATCCTGACCTGATGATAAGCGTAGACTACAGGGACTTTTCCCTCGAGTGTTCTGAGTCAGTTACCGTAAGGGCCTTTTCTTCCTAAAGGACGCAGAACTTGGTTATTAATCACATGAAGCTTCTTCCTATTGCTTCCAAATTCTTGGAAATAGAAATGACGCTATTTGTATGAAGTCATTTCATTCAGCTGCTGCAGTAGCCACAGAAATGAAAGGGACTCATATTCCTTGAGCAGAGAATGGTATTTAAGTAATGGTGATGGGAGTGTGTGCCAAGAACACTCGGTTGCTAAGAAAAGTCTCCATGCTCATGATTTTCAGTAAATCAAATGACGCAGTTCATCACCTTCTGACATCCTAGATCTGGGAAGAATAAACTTACTGCTGAATTTACTTGTTTTAGGTCCTTACCCTGGGATCTAAACTAATGCTGACATCAATCTTGTTTATAGAACGGCAAATGCATGGCCCTCCATTTTGCTGCCACCCAAGGGGCCACTGACATCGTTAAACTCATGATCTCATCTTATACTGGAAGCCGTGATATTGTGAATGCAGTCGATGGCAATCAGGAGACTTTGCTTCACAGGCAAGTAGCCTTTCACATGTTAAATATATATTGCTGAAAAAAAATTAGCCAGTATGGTAGTTAACGCTCTAAAGTTGAATCATTCATCTCAAATGACAAGAAAGCAAAGGAATTTTTCAACAAACCTGTAAGCAATACTTTTGCAATGGCTAGAAAAAAAAAAAGATAACTGTTATCATAAAACCATACCCATAAACAAAACCTATACATGGAAGATAAAGAATCACACACATCAGAAAGTGAGAAGATCCCAATAGTGAATAAATTAATAGAGGCAAAAATGAATGAATTTTGGCATTTCTAAAAACATACAAATCAAAGGACAATTACCAAAATGTCAGGTGGAAAATTATGCCTAACAGTAAAAACTTGAGTAATAGATGAAATTCACGAGCCAAATGACATCAACAGGATGAATCATAAAACAAGATTCCGCAATTCACTTTACTGGTAAACAAAAGTGTAAAGGACACATGATGATATTAAGATGCAATCAAGCTGCAGTAGCTATATGCCTTTCAAATGAGTCAGGCTTGAAGTCAAACATGAAAGGGACACAGGTCAGAGGAGAATTTATTGCAATGATGGGTTGCAACTAGGATCCCTAATGTCCGGCAGGAATCGAAGTAAGATGGGAAACAGAGCTTTACAGAAGTGCAGGTACATACTCTGGGTCAGTTGTTGATCCTCTAGGAAGGGCTAAAGAAGCCCACACGTGAGATTATCTAAGCCGTTTCTAAACTCAGTTATTCAGGTGTGTTCTGCTGTGGTCTCAGTGATGAGCAGGGAGCAGATCCATGCAGCCTCTCCCTTTGTTTCTCCTCTGATCTCTTCTGCCTTCACCCACAAGTAGACATAAATGTGAAGCATCTATAGGAAATTCTCTAACCAAGGTTCCAAATAAAGAGAACTGTTTCGGTGGTGGAGGATTCCTGGGTGCTGGGCAGGGAAACAGGAAGTGTAGGTTGGGATTCGATCCCATTGGGAAGACAAGGATTAAATATTCCTTTTGTAATTGATAGCATTGTTTCTCTGTACCCATCTCTTTCCCTCTTCTCGTCTATAACTATGATTAAGTAGAAGCCTGGAGTGACAGAAGAGAGACAGTAAACTGGAGCAGGAAAGCTGCATCATCTCTCCGGATAAGAATAGCAAGCCAGCAAAATAAGATGTACTTCTGAACTGGGAAGTGGGAAGCAGTGATAATATCCAGATGAGCAAGACCACTAGCCTGGATCGGATATGCAGGCAGGGTCTCGCATAGGATGAATTAGAAAATTAAAATTCCAAAATATAAGGGGGAAATATTTAAAAAGCAAAACAAAACAGCAGATCTCCAAACTAGCAAAAGATTTATTTACTTTCTATGACATATAAAGTACAGAGCCAGATTGAAAGAATGACAATCAAAATATTTCAGTTCTTCAAACATTTGAAAAAAATGAATGATAGATTATATGATGACAAAAGAAGATTATAGAAAATGAATGAGCAAGACTTCAGGAGTGCCAATACAGAAGAGTCCAATAAAAACCTTAAAACCAAAAACGTAGGGCTAGCAAGAGATCTCAGTAGAAGGTACTTGCCATCAAGAAGGATGTCCTGAGCTTAACCATAGGATGTGTGTGGAAGAAGAGAAATGACTCATGCAAATTGTCTTCTGACCTCTACATGTGCAATATAACACACACACACATACACACACTTGTATACACACACAAATAAATAAATAGATAAATGTAATAAAATAAATAAAAGAAGCAAAAAATTGCTGCACATAAGAAACACACAAGAGCTTAGGAGTTCCCAGGGCTGATTCTGAGAGCCCAGAGTCTATTAGAACCACTGGAGTGCGTTCAGACATTGTTTAGAATTCTTTGATTCTAAGGTTCAGTTATTGGACACCCAGTGACCTCCCATAACATAGTTTAGAACACAAATATGCCAAAGAAACAATCATATTAGGAAAATGGGGCCTCCATGCTATATCTTGTGAACTTTAGGTAACACTAAGTGTGTTCTGAAATTTAGGTATGTACATAAATTATGTATGTATGTATTGGCTTTGCTGAAAAGGAGCCCCGCTCATCCCCCCTCCCCGCAGACCTTCTGAGTGCTACAGATACAGTTTAGGCACATCTTACGTGATACCTACAATCACAGCAATGTCCACCAGTTCTTTCATCTCAGTTAAAAGGTAGATGGTGCTACTCACTTCAGAATGAAGATTTTATAGGGAGACAGCTCATTAAAAAATGAGAGAGTGATTTTTGTGCTTTTTCCTCATTCTGACACTCAGAATCTGAATTCTTTAATATAACATTGTGTTATTCAGTGTACCATTAAACTTATTTCTGAATGAAGCAGCTTTAGTTCTCCCATTTATTTCAATAGAATCTTAATTTTTTTTTCCAGAGCCTCATTGTTTGATCACCATGACCTGGCAGACTACTTAATTTCAGTGGTAATTATTCAACTGGCGGGCCTAGTTTTCTGAAACTACTAGCTACACTGAAAATGTCATTTAAATATATAACATGGGTCTTCTAAAAGAAACCGCAGTTCTTCGTGTGTACTTCAAATTTAATAGATATATTTATGAAAATTAAAATTATTTTAATCTTAGACTCAAACTCAAGTATGATAAAATTTTTGAAGTGCAATTTTAAATCATGACCATAAGAATTTTTCTAAATAATTGCAATTTATATTAAGAAAAAAAAGTATGTGGGGCAGGAGTTAAAGGTTTGCTGAAAGGAAGTACAAAGAAATTATGGGCAGTTGTTTGGCAGCCAAAGTTTTCAGAGGACTGACTGACACATTTGCAAGGGTGTGCTTCCTGTGGATGCACAGTAGTCGGCCTATGGAGTTAAAAGAACCGGGGTGTATATTTTGATGTCCTTTTCAATTTTTTGTGCTTAGCATCATGGGTCTGTTGCCAAGAAAGCCCCTTGGAGGGCTGTGGATGGGTCCTCTGAGGACATTGGGTGCAGACAAGTCAGTTGAGTCTTTATAATACTGCTCTCTTGGGAGAGATAGAGGGCAGGGCATCGATGTTACTTTCATCTTCCAATATAAGCTCTTAGTCCCACTTTCTCAGCATCATCTTCCAAACCATGAAAAACCATGAAGTTAAAAACTATGCTGAAGAAACTCTGCCAACGAAAGCATGTGATACTCTTCACTTGGAGAAGCCAACTTGGCTGGCTCCCCCTGACTGGCATTTTTACAAGGCTGCACTTGATTGGTTGTGTGATAGCTTATTATCTCCATAAGATGGACATCCAACAAAGCTTCGCTCGTAGCATTTGGCCTTTCTTATGGAGCTAGCAGTAGCTACTGAAGTTGTGATATTTACATAGCAAGCTTTGGAGGAGCGTCACTAGACACCATGTTTTTGTATCATGTGTGCTTCTTGCAAAAGTCCTGGCAGGAGAGTCATGGCTGACCCTCACTCACTGCTATTACCTTCCCATGAGGGGGCTGCTGCTATTGGCCCCGTGCTCTGCAAGAGCAAAGAGAAAGGACAGACTCAAGCAAGGCAGCTTATGCTGATTTTACTACTCTGCCCAAAGGAGAGAATTTGCTCTGTAGAAATTTTAAGACATTTTGTTTCTTATCATATGAGATATAGTCTCATAACACAGAAAAATAATGAAAGTAATTTTTAAATGTAAATTTTTATAAGTCTGTTTGGCTAAATTCTTACCTTCATGATTTCAATTCACTTGTCTCGGTTTATCTATTTCAAATAAAGTAAGTATTTTTAAGTGTGTGATTCCTTATTAATGATTTAAAAATTACACTAGAAATAAGTGTGGAAAAACTCAAAATTAGAGACATTTAAAAATGATGTTTGTTAGGAACTAAAATAGTGTTTTAGGTGAGAGACTTTTGTTTTTAAGAACTTGAGTAGTAATTGATCTATTGACAGATGTTAATCAAGAGCCTAACATGGGAAAATAACTTCGTTGTTGAAATTATGAGACTGTCTTGATTTCTAATATTATTTGAGTTTTAGGAAAATGTCATGGAATCCTATGATTAGTCTTTAGATCGAGTGCTGGAGTAATACCGATACTCTCCATTCGTTAGGCATTGCAGAGGCAGCTGCTATTTTGTCTAATCTCGTTGAGTGACTTGCTTTGTTTTAGGGAGCAGACATCAACAGCACTGATTCTGAAGGACGCTCTCCACTTATTTTAGCAACTGCATCTGCATCTTGGAACATTGTGAATTTGCTCCTCTCTAAAGGTACCAGCCGGAAGCAAGCCAGTTTCCTTAGATAAACATTTGTCAAACATCTGTCTCCTGCCAGACACAGGGACATATTCTATACACAGAAATGTTAATAGAATACAGTTCATGCCTAGAAGAGTGCTCAGTCCAGTAAAAAATATTGAAAGGATAGTTCATAGCAGTTATGTGTAGTGTGTATCAGACAGCTAATAAGCACCAGGAGTTTGTAGCTTTCTGTCACCGCAGATGTATGTATAACTGATGTCCCTGTCCCCACTGCAGACAAGCCTGGGCTATGGGAACAGAAGGGGCTGTCCATAGCGTCTCCTTTCTTTATCACTCCATATTCTTATTTTATATTTAAAACATAAGGATTCACATAGAAATGTCAAGTATCAGATTTTTCACCCCTTTACTCACACACAAACCCATACATCATAAAGTAAACTTGTTTTTGAAACATGTTCATTTCTTCCACCTAAGTGTAGTTGCCTCTATGTTAAAGACTTGGAAAGTTGAAAGCCCACCAAAGGCTACATTATGAACACAGGAACAAATTTTACATTTCTTGCTGTGCTTTTATCCAGGTGCCAAAGTAGACATAAAAGACCATCTGGGGCGTAACTTTTTACATTTGACTGTACAACAGCCTT
This sequence comes from Arvicola amphibius, assembly GCF_903992535.2. Taxonomy (NCBI): domain Eukaryota; kingdom Metazoa; phylum Chordata; class Mammalia; order Rodentia; family Cricetidae; genus Arvicola; species Arvicola amphibius. Next base: position 69,897,802 of record NC_052057.2, read on the forward strand.
ATGGACTAAAAAATTTACGGCCAGAGTTTATGCAGGTATTGTATATCCATGAGTTTTTGTAAACTGAGTTGTGTTCAATAAAGAGTAAACTGGGAAGCTGGAGAGATGGCAGAGAGATTAAGAGCACTGGCTGCTCTTCCAGAGGTCCTGAGTTCAAGTCCCAGCAACTACGTGATGGCTCACAACCATCTATAATGAGATCCACTGCCCTCTTCTAGTGTGTAAGGAGAAGATTGCATACATAATAAATAAATAATCTTATAAAAAGAGTGAACTAATTTTGCTGCCATTTATATGAGAGTGAATTCTAAGAATTCTGAAACTGCTTTCAAATAAAGAAACTTTATTTCCATTATAGAAGTGGGGATGGTGATAATTAGTTGTTAAGATAATCCAAACTGAGATTTGAAAGTTGCAGGGGTTTTGTACTCTGATCTATAACTGGGACCAATGGATAATCAGTCATTTTCTTCACTGACACATTTCTGTAATTGCCCATGAGCAGAGAAACCAAGCATAAAGATGAATCAGTAATGTTCTGCCATCAATTAAGAACAGTCCTCAACACATTTGAGTCTGATGGCAGGACCATGCTTAGTGAGCCAGTTCATATTTGCTACTTTACTATTAAGTGCATGTGATGCATCGTATTTCACAGAATAAGTAGTTTTTCATGTTGTTAGTGTGTTTAATAAAGAGTCAAAATGCCAATGAGCTTCAGCTTTTAAAACCAAAGTAAATGTTTATGACATAGACTAACTTACTAATTGCCTTTTATATTCTCATTTAATCTATTTTTTGAAATTAAGTAAAAACCAATTTCAAGACCTCCATCTGTTTTGTTTTGCTTAACATAACATCTTAGGTTCTTAAGTGTCATTTATGGAAACAGTGAAAGGAGAAGCCGAGGGGACCCAGGTCACATAGTTTGGAGAATGCATTTTCCCTAAGTGCAGGGTCTCTCCAAACCCTGACGTGACACGATAGAAGGAAAGCACAAAACCTCATCCATATTTACTTTCCTCTAGCTGCTCTTTACATGGTTTGTAGATTTACCTTCTCTGAATAGATTAGAAGCTGCTGTGCTACAGAGTAGATCGAAGCCTACCCTAGGATCATGATGGCAGTTCTATGAAAGTGCTTCTCTTCCCACAGATGCAACATATTAAGGAGCTGGTGATGGACGAAGACAATGATGGGTGTACGCCTCTCCACTATGCGTGCAGGCAGGGCGTCCCAGTCTCTGTCAATAACCTCCTCGGGTTCAACGTGTCCATTCACTCCAAAAGCAAAGATAAGAAATCGCCCCTGCATTTTGCAGCCAGGTGAGGATCAGACTCCCAAAACATGAGTGTATCTGCATCTGTCTTACGTTTTGTCTCATGCATATGCACCTGACCTTTTCAAGCTATGGACGCATCAACACATGTCAGAGGCTTCTACAAGACATAAGTGACACAAGGCTTTTGAATGAAGGGGATCTCCATGGGATGACCCCTCTTCATCTGGCAGCAAAGAATGGACACGATAAAGTCGTTCAGCTTCTTTTGAAGAAAGGTGCATTGTTCCTCAGGTGAGGCAGGAGTGCGTGGAATGGTGTATGTTTTAAATCTAGGCATTTTAGACTGTTTTCTGTAATATTTTAAAGTAGGGCATGAGACTTTAGCCACCTATACATAAAAACTAAATATCTCATTTAATCTTTCAAAACATACATAATTTCTGAAGCACCAAAATGGTTTTCAATATAATTCTCAAATGCCAAATTAAGTGTATAGATTTATGACCTTGTTGTCACAGAATAAGTGGCTTTGGACCTTTGAAATATTTTTTGTATTCTATGTCATTATTCTTTCATCTTCTTGTACAAATCACAAATACAGAGCTACACTTGTGTGTTTGAGTACATGTATGTGTAGATGTGCACACATACAAATACAGAACCATCCAGGAACAAAGGTTTTTCCTTCAGTCTAATAAATGAGAGATGCAAAAAAGTGGCCATGGGCAACATTCAACCTGAACTGAACTCTCTTATACTTAAGGGGAGTTAACAAGATTAACAAAGCCAAGTTAAAAGAAGAAACAATAAACCATGTATAGTAATTGAATACCATCTTCGTAAAAAGAAAAAAAAAACCCTAGAGACGCTTCTCCAGGTACAACGAGCTATCTTCAAGCTCCCCTGAAGAGGCAGAGAGCAAGCAGGTTTTTAGGCTCATGTCCATGAGCCAGGTTCTTCATCAGTCTACTGTAACATGAATGACAGTTTTGATCTGAGTGCTTTGCCCCTCTTCCTGCTTCTAAGGGACACAGAACATCCGACCTGCAAAAGAAACACATGCAGATCCAGCTCCATAGTTACTGTTTAATTATAGTACTACTGAAATAGCAAGGTGGCTCTCATAACCTGAGCAATTATCAACCAGTAACAAAATTAACTTGTGCAATTTCCTTCCTGTACTGTAGTTTGTAAAGTATCCCCAATCTGACAAGCTTCCATTAGATTTGCGTCTTTAATTTCTGGAGAAAGGGGATAAATGCCTTTGACAACACCAAAGAATGTAGAATGGAATACTTAGAAACCACATTAACCATCTTACAAGAGTGCAATCACTGGCAACTGTAAGGACAACGCACCTATTATGGAAACTCTCCTGATACAATGTTCATGGAGACAAGACTGCTATGCATGAAGCCCCTCATAAACAAACATGAAACACTGAGTTGTTACATCTCATGCCTGGCCATCGGCTCAGGCTACAGCCAGCTTAGAGGCCTCACTTTCCACATTTGATCTGTCAGTGTGTTTGCATGTCTTTTCTTACCTCTTTAACAGTGACCACAATGGCTGGACGGCTTTGCATCACGCCTCCATGGGTGGGTACACTCAGACCATGAAGGTCATCCTTGATACTAACCTGAAGTGTACCGATCGACTAGATGAAGAAGGGGTAGGTACTAGATCTTCTGACCAAGTAAATCTTGACATGAAACAAACTTCCATGCTTGCTAGAAAGCATTCTTCATTATCCTCTTGCCATTCCTCATTCTGCTCTTAGTCTTTTGTTGAATTTTTTAAAAAAAGTCGTCTCATGGAGTGAGGAATAAGTAAAGGAGAATAGATGTAGAGAAGAGTGGGAATGTGTGTGAGTTGAAGCTTCCCCTTCATATCTACAGAGTCTGTGATTTCACCTTAAAATTTTATCTCTCCCTGGGAAGCCAGAAAAATAAAGAAAGCAGAGCCTGGTGTTCGTTCCTAAAGAGAGGCGTCTGATATAAGTTACAGCGATTTGAAAGGATTAACTTTACTGATTTTTATTGGGGTTTATTCTAGAGTTTTTTTCTTTTTCTGTTGCTATGATAAAAACATCCCGTCTACTACTGGGGCAGGGGCGGGGCACATGAGAAGAGAACTCAAAGCACCTACACATCACATCCACAACAGAGCCAGGAGAAAGGAATGTGCTTTTGCTGCTCGCTTTCTGTTCAGAAAGGTTCTTCCAGCCCACAGTGGGCAGAGTCAATTAACACTCAAGACAATGCCCACAGGCTGGTCAGATCTAGAGTGCTCCTTAATTGAGACTCTGCTCCCAGGCTAGGTTGACCCTAGTCTGTGGCAAGTTGAAAATCATCATAATCTTCCGCTTGTCAACTTGACATACAAACTTGTAAACAATAGCCTTCCTTTCCTAATATTTAAGTTCTCACGTTAATATTATATATAAAATATAATCCAATGTAAAAAGTTTCCAGTCTTTATAAAGCCAACTCTTTAAAAATTCAAAGTCTCTTTAAAAGTCCAAAATCTCTTAAGTGTGGGATTCTGTAAAAAATAAATTACATACTTAAGCATGATCAGTCCAAAGAGAAATGTGCTGGCTAGTTTTATGTATACTTGACACAAGCTAGAGCTATCTAAAAGGAGGAAAACTCAATTGAGAAAATGCCTACATCAGATAAAGCTACAGGACATTTTCTTAGTGGTTGATGGGGGAGGGCCCAGTCCATTATGGGCAGTGCTATTCCTGGGATGTTGGTCCTGGTTTCTATAAGAAAACAGTTTGAGCAAGCTTTGATGAGCAAGTCAGTAAGCAGCACTACTCTATGGCCTCTGTAACAGTTCTTGATTCCCAGTTCCTACCCTGTTTGAGTTCCTGCCCTGACATCCTTTGGTGATCAACAGTGGTATGGAACCATAAGTCAAATAAACCTTTTCTTTTCCAACCTGCATTGGTCATGGTGTTTCATCACCGCAATAGAAACCATGGAAGAAGTAGATCATGGCATCTAAGTAAACCCAAACCCCACCAGTTGGATACATAAATCTCATATCCCACTGCCCAACATTTGAGATCCAAAGGGCATCATAAACGTCTCCAGCTCTGCTGTCCACAGGACACAGTTTCTGTCCTAGGCCTGGGCCAGCCTTGCTTCATATCTGCATCTGGCCTTGGTGGATATACCACAGTATGCCTTTCTCCATGCAGCAGAGTGTTCACCTGAACCAGTGGCTTTGTGAGGACTCTCCAGGTGGATTCCAACCCTGTTACAAAGGGTCATGCCTCAACCACTCCATGATCTCCTCAATCTTTCATTTGTCCTATCTTCAGACCCCCATACCCCCATGGGCAATGTTTTCACTACCAGTTCTGCCTGCCCTCACCCCACCAGACCACAACTGTATTACTTTCCACGTACAAAACCTGAGGAAATGTTTTCCTATTTTCTCAAGATGGCTTCACTGGGTGTCTGTGACCTGTTATTAATTACAGCTGATTCTTTATCTCCAGCATGATCAGCATACAGATTCTTAGCCAAACATCACACAAATGGCCCCCATCTCTGCTATCAATAAACTCCCTCTGAATCATGATCTGGGCCTCCACTATCTGGAGGCCACTTAAGCATTCTTAACGTCCAAGTTCCCACTCAAGAATTTCCCTTTAAGCTCTGAGCACTCAATGTCTTTTCCAACCTAAAGTTCTAAAATCACCTACAATCCTCCAACAAAATAATTCAAAGCCATAAAAAAATCATGAGATCATGTTCATCACAGTGACAGCCCTATCTCTGTTAGTGCCGATTTCTGTTCTGGTTTCATTTCTGTTGCTGTGATAAAGCACGCCAACAAAACACAAAAGAGGGTGTATCAGGCTTACAGTTCCATGTTCCAGCCAATCACAGAAGGGAGTCAAGGCAGAAACTCAAAGCAGCTAGCTGTATCGCATACACGGCCAAGAATAGAGATGAGTGGATCCTGGCTTTCTGGCTCCCATATGGCTTTCTCCTGTCTTTTCTAGTTTAGGAACCTCTGCCAATGATGCCACCCACAGTGGACTGAACCCTTCTACAACAATCAACAATCAATACACACCCCCTTAGACAGGGCTATGGGCCAACCAGATCTAGACAGTTCTTCGATTGAAATGCTTTCCTAGGTTGTGTCAAGATAACAAAGCTACAGTTTTTCCTGATTTGTTTAGGGAGTGTTGAAATGTGCATTTCCTCAAGAAGTGACTGAGATAGGCCACCATGATTTCTGTTTCTATTTTTAAAAATATTTTTACATGGGAAATTGACAGATTGGCAACATTATGCTAGTTTCTGATTTCGTAATGAGTTTGTAGAACCCCAAAGTCTGGAATCTACAGTTCTAATAGGTGCTAAGTCCTCAGGGGCAAGTGCTTCTGTGTTTACTATGAGAGCCTTACTTCAGAAGCTTCTCATTTGTCCTTGGAGGATCATCTCACCACAGAAGCAACACAGAACACCATAAAATAGCACACACACCCACACACATACACAGTCTTTGGGTGATAAAGCCATTGTTTAAATCTTTTTTGTGAACATGAGGTTTAAACTGATATGCTTGTTATTAAGTAGTTAGAGCTTTGTTGATCGTTCTTTTAAGCAACCCAGCAATGAAACAAGGCAAGGACAGCCAAAGGGCTTTACCACTCTCAACCCACGTATGTGCTCTGCTTTTGTCTGAAAGAACACAGCGCTCCACTTTGCAGCACGGGAAGGCCATGCCAAGGCTGTTGCACTGCTCCTGAACTACAACGCTGAAATCCTCCTGAATAAGCAGCACGCCTCCTTTCTTCATATCGCGCTGCACAATAAGCGGAAGGAAGTAGTTCTCACAACCATCAGGAGTAAAAGGTGTGTCTTCCTGTCTCCCTTGTAACCTGTGTCCTGAGGTAACAAAGGTGTGTGTCTTCTGTCTCCCTTGTTACCCACATCCTTGTGTAGCAAAGGTGTGTGTCTTCCTGTCTCCTTGTAACTCGCATCCCCATGTAACAGAGTGCACCCTGGCCTGAGGACAAGTGAGAGGGAAGGAACAGGCTTCAGCTCTGAATCAACACATGCAAATGCCCATTGTTCAGTTATCGCTAATGATGGGAGCATTTGCTTCATCCTCAGTCTTCCTTTCTACAAACCAAACGTGACAGCCCTATACTACCTGCTTAGCCTTTTGTGAGACCCTGGGGTCCACACACAGGGAATGTTTGGCACCAAGGTCAAGCAAACTCTGGCTTGCCTTCCTGGACTTGCCCTACCAACACAAATTCCTGAACTGGTTGCTGATGAAGTCAGGTCTAGGAATAGGGAGCTTGCCCATCAGCCAGGCTACCTGAGTTTGTTCCTTAGAACACATACATAGAAGGAAAGAACTGACTTCCACAAGTCGTCCTCTAACCTAATAAGCACACAGCCAGTTCCATGGTGCATGTTCCACCAGAAAAATACAATAAACAAATACATGCAAGTAATAACACTATGAAAAGTATAATTAAGATTACTAATGGCATTTAATGAAATGTCCCTTTACAACATGTGACCTTTTATAGATATCTTTGTAAATCATTCTCTAAGGAGTTTACTCTTGTTTTTCAAATATTTATTTACTTAATGTTTTTTTCTACGGGTGTGTATATGTCCCACATGTGTACATGGTGCCTGCAGGTGTCAGGAGAGCATGTTAGTCCCTGAAACTAAACTTGTAGGTAATTGAAGGCATCATGTGGGTGCTGGAAATTAAACCGAAATCCTCTGGAAGGACAGTCAGTGATCTTGACCACAGAGCCATTGCTCTGGCACATACAAAGAGTTTGAATGATGAAGTTAGGTGGTGGTTTTTCCAGTCTTCAAACAAAAAATCTCTATGGCAGCACAAATAAATATTCAGACAACTTCTGTCACCCATTTGGGGACACAAAGAGACCAAAAATTCATATTCAAGGCAGCAGATCTAGCCTGTTTTGGAGCTTGTGGAGTCTTGAGAAACACCAGTGAGTCAAAGTGCTTAGCCATCTTTTCTGATAACAGAGCAGATAATTCCACTTGAATTTTACTCATGTGTTGATAGTAGTACCATCAAGCTCATCTTTCAGGTATTATCTTAGAGATAATGAGTTCATCTTTGCTTCTTGTTATAGATTTAATTTCTCTTTGGAATACTAAGTACCTTCCAGTCCCATCTCTTTAGATGGTTGTAAAGAAACAGACACTCTGTAATGTTATGGCAGAATCTACCCTCACTACTATATTCCAGATTTGGTATTTTTTCAAGTCAATTCAATACATCACATGTATACACATATATGAGTCAAATATGGATGCCATACAAAGTTTCTGATTCAAGTAAGTGAACATGACTTTTTCCACCTAACACAATAACCTCTGAAAATACTTTCTTAGCATGTCAGAATTGGAGGTGGGAACTAAGACAAAGACATGCCTTCTTTAAAAGACATTTAAAGAAAGAGGCAGAACAGTGATGATAGCAGCCATTCAGAACGTGGCCCACATTCCTAATCCCCATTAATGGATTAGTGTGATGTAGATGAACTGATCTGGGCTCACATGGCTCCACTGCGGTCAGTCTGTGAACATGATGCTATAGAATACAGCTGGTGTTAGGCTTCCACTACAAGTATATAATCTTCAGTTTCAACTACAAAGCAAAAGGGTGATTAATTATTGTACTTCTCTGTAGAAGGGATTCCACTTGTTTGTTTCCCGGTTGCCCAGACTCCCAAAATAACCACATAGAAACTGTATTAATTAAATCACTGCTTGGCTAATTACTTAAGCATATTGCTAGCTAGCTCTTATATCTAGAATGAACCCATCTCCATTATTTTATATTTTACAACAAGGCTCGTGGCCTCCCTGCAAGGTTTCAGTGTGTCTGTCTCTGATGGCGGCTCCATGGCTTCTCTTTGACTCTGCCTCCTTTCTTCCAGCATTCAGTTTAGTTTTCCCTGCCTAGTTAAGTTCTGCCTTGCTTATTATAGGTCCAAACAGTTTCTTTATTAATCAATGGTATTCACGGCTTACAGAGGGGAATCCCATATCACTTCTCTTCTGTTTTATTTGCAGATGGGATGAGTGTTTTCAGGTTTTCAGCCATTATTCTCCAAGCAATAGATGTCCAATCATGGAAATGGTGGAATACCTCCCAGAATGCATGAAAGTAAGCTCCCTAAAGCAAAAGTCTTTGTGGGTATGTGCTTGACACATAGTGTAAAAGGAGGGTTTGCCCTTAGGACCATAACCTTGCAGGAGCAGTTCTATCTTTGCAGTTTCTAATTTTCAAAGACTAGCAAATAGTTAATGAGGGCCTGCTTGGAAAAAATAATCCTAACAATTATTTCCTGTAATATAATAAAGTCTGGTAAATAGATTTTCTTCTTCAAATAATTCAAATTTAGAGCAGAAATACAGTGGTATTTGATAGTTGAATGAAAGCTCTTCAACCTTGCATTTGTTTCTAGCATTTATATCTAAGGTTAGGGTTAGGGTTGGGTTATAAGGATTCAGGCACCTGACTTCCTGTAGGAATCAAAAGACCTAGGACAGCCTTCTCAGACAGTAGGAATTGCTAGCTTGAACACCAGCTACTTCTGAGTGCAGAAGCCTCTCCCATGTAGCATCCCCATTTCTTCCTTTCGCATGCTCAGTTAAGTGGCAGTGGTCATATATGATTATTCTTATGGAACTGCTTTTTTTGTACTAGGAAGATATTGTTCAATATATGTGACTATTCAAACATGAAGATAACAGTTTATGGCTAGATCAACAATGAAAAACCTGTTTATAAGGCTTCTGCACCCCAGATGAACATATAACCAAAAAGACCATATTAATGACAGGAAGCAAATTCATGGTATTAACTTACTGTGGCCTTTCCTAGAGCAGCAGTGCTACTAAGAGAAAACTACTAATTCCTTGTTATTCCTGGAGAAGGTTAGTAAAGCAAAGGAAAACACGGAACCAGCTTGTATATTATTTTAGAGATGAAATAAAGTACTTTCTCGTGTGTAGTCTATTCCCCCAACATCAGCTGGGTTTTCTTTCTCAAAGGTTCTTTTAGATTTCTGCATGATACCTTCCACAGAGGACAAATCCTGTCAGGACTACCATGTAAGTTTATTTTATTATGATAATCTGAAGTGTATTTTATAAAAATTCCTTGAAATATGAAAGTGGTGCTATTGTAGTTCTACAATTTATAGCAGATGATGAGTATTGGCTTCATATTGTATTATTTATTTATGAGAGAATATTCTCTTTACATTCTGTTTCCCCCAAATATTTAGTTATTTCTAATCCCATCAGTTAGTGTTGTTTCCAATGTTTACACTTACTTGTATATTTTATGGGAAGAGTGAATATATAAGAAACTAATGTCTCACGGGGGTGGTTGACCAGTTGTCCTGGAGCTTCTTAGGCGTATGTAAAGCTATCTATAATATCTTGTTATTACTGGCTCTGACAGTGTGGCAAGCAATCAGTTTTTCCCTCAGGATTAAGAATCTAGACCACCAGATTTTGGGTGACTCAAATCATTTATATTAACAGGGAGCCTAAACCATATAATTCATTTTTTCTTATTTCTGTAAAGAAATTAAAAAAATACCTTTCCAATTTATTTATTTTTGTAAATTACATAATTAACTTGATTTTCTTTTCTCCATTTGAAATTACTACTAGTTATACCAGTTGACTTTCAGCAAATGTTTAACTTTTTATATTTGATTTATAAAGAAGTGACAGGGGACTAGACAGATGGTTCAGTGGTTAAAAGCATTGGCTGATTTTCCAGAAGACTGGGGTTCAATTCTCAGCAACTTCATTGTAGTTTACAGTCATCTGTAACTCAAGTTCTGGGGATCAAATCCCACTTCTGGAATTTGTGGACACTAAGCACGTATACACTATGCAGACATACATACAGGCTAAACACCTATACATCTAAAACAAACAAATAAATCTCAACAAACATTTTAAAAAGAAGTAGTTGAAGATCTTTACTAGACTGATTATTAGACTAATACTTAAATTTATGTCTTCCACAGATTGAATATAATTTCAAGTATCTTCAGTGCCCACTAGCATTGACCAAAAAATTAACACCTGTCCAGGATGTGAGATATGAGCCTCTTGCGATCCTCAATGTAAGTTTAGTGCTTGTATTAACTGATTTTTTTTCCCCTTGGACTCTGAATTGATTGACTGCAACATGATGGATGGAAATGGAAGTGCTCTGGGGAGACAGTTTTATAGTTCAACGTCCATACCTACCATCTTCTGTTGCCCAAGCCTGTATTTTTTCACTCTGGGCTTTTCTAGGATTCATCTGCCCTTTAAGATATCCTTTCTAGGTAAACATGTTCATCGGGCAGGAAGATCCTCCTAACTGAGGTCTCTATTGCTCACCAAAGTAGTGTGGTCTGTGTACGATGGTAATGTCAGTGTTTTCATAAATGACAGAGGATCTGGTAGGTTCTCTTGTTCCCTAGAGGTTATTAATTTTTCTTTATATAGGTCTATGATAATTAAATTATAATAATTTTGATATAGATACTAGTAGTTACAAATAACACCCCCCAAATTTATAATGTATAAATTATTTTAACTGCTTGTATGTGCCCTACTGATGAAATTCCTTCTAAAAAAGCAAGGCTGAATTTCTTCAATGACAAAATAAGGGTAAACTCTTGTCATTTTATCTATAATTTCTATTTCTGCTCTAATCCTATTTCAGATCAATAAAATTATACCATATTATTGGGACAGAGATTAAAAGGACAGACTAAATCAAGTGGCTGTACTTGTATAAAAATAGTGATTCTCTCTCTCTCTCTCTCTCTCTCTCTCTCTCTCTCTCTCTCTTGCATTTTTTGAGACAGGGTTTCTATGTATAACCTTGGCTGTCCTGAAACTTTCTCTGTAGGTCAGACTGGCCTCAATTTCACAGAGATCCACTTGCCTCTGCCTCCCAAGTGCTGGGATTAAAAGCATGAGCTACCACTGTCTGGTGTATTTTTAGTTCCTGTGAAAGTTTGAACTTCTCAGAATTTTTTAAACAAGCAAATGTTGCACTCACGGTACCATAATAACATTATAAATATAAAAACAAAACAAAGCAGAAGGCCCAGCTCATCCTCAGTTATTTAACACCACTGTGTTTTTATTGCTCTTTCCTTGTTCAGGTCATGGTACAGCATAACCGCATAGAGCTCCTCAACCACCCTGTGTGTAAGGAGTATTTACTCATGAAATGGTGGGTACCAGCACTTCTGCTTAAGACGTTGTTACCCTTGACTCGACCCAAAGCCTTCTCAATCATTTTATTGTAGTTGTATTTTGTTGTTTTAGATATTATTATATTTTAGAATTTAAGAAGAATGAGCATTGAAGATAATTTTTGTCATTAAAAATTATTGTTTATCTTCAACTCTAATACACTTTGAATGTACGATTTTTAATGTGAGACAAATCACCCTCTGGGTCATGAAGTTTAGTGAGCAGTGAGACAGTAGGGTCATAGTACAAAAAGGCTCAATTTGCAGCTAAGACAAACGGATGAAAGACTCTTGTATTTTATGAGCTAGTGAGACATTGTCATGTGCTCAGCAACCGAGATTCTATCTCTGAAAATGAGGAACGTAAATTAGAAGAGCTTTTGGTTGTAAAATACAATGAATTTATAAAATAGATGTCTGAAATAGATCGTTACTATTTTCCATAAATATCTGTAAATATTTTTATTTGAGATGACTCAGTTATGACTTATTCATTTTTTGTAGGTGTGCCTATGGATTCAGAGCCCATATGATGAACCTAGGATCTTATTGTCTTGGTCTCATACCTATGACCTTTCTTGTTGTCAAAATAAAGCCTGGAATGGCCTTCAACTCCACTGGAATAATCAACGAAACTAGTAATCATTTGGAAACAGTAGACACTCTGGTATTTCAAAACTTCAGCATTTTAAAATTAAGGATTGTAAAAATGTGTTTTTCTTTAGAAATAACAAGTCTAAGATAAAGCTGACATATCAGGACATCAGTTATTATGAATAGAACTTATTTGTGGTCTAAATTTCTTCTAAAATATTTTTTGAGTTGAGAAAAAATATTAACAAATGATCAGTAGAGGAATTTGCAAATGGATTGGTATCTAACTAAAATGTTAAATGTGAGAATTTTAAACTTTTCCACAATAACATAAATTTGTCTGTGTGGAGAATGCAAGAAAACGGAAATAGGAAGAGCTAGCTCATGAGTCCAAGCTTTTAATGAAAAAAAATGGGAAAATGTTGGAAATAGTGGTGGTGATGATGTAATGATATGAATTATTTAATGATAGAAATTATATTTCTATAGTGTAAAGAAGTATTTAAAGTGTAGATTTTTTAAAGTGACAAATTAGGAGAGGCAGTGAGATGGATCAGTGGGTAAAAGCACTTTTTGTCAAGTCTGATGACCTGAGCTCAATACCTAGGACCCAAATAATAGGAAAAGAGAACCCACTTCTTCAAATTGTCCCCTGATGTCTACCTTCATCCTATGAGATGGGTCCATGCATGCATGTGTCACACATGCACACTAAATAAAGTCACAAATATATGCAATAAAACTATAAATCAATAAATTTTATGATGAGTACTTTACCACATTTTAAAAAAATATGTAGATTTGCAGATCTGTGTCCCTTTATAATTCACTTGACAATCTTTGAACATGCAATATTGGGGATGTTAAAAACGAGTATATTACCTCTACTAAATGAGACAAGGATTGGCATGATGAGAATTTTCAGTTTAATACAATTGTGGGCAATGCATACAAATGAAGCAAATATAAAATAAAATTTAATAGTGGAAAATTATGGTGCAAATAAATTTTGTCTGCTCAAACTCCTCATAATACTTTCTGTTTCAGAATTCATTTCCAATAAAAATATGTATGATTCTAGTGTTTTTATCAAGTTTATTTGGATATTGCAAAGAAGTGGTCCAAATCTTCCAACAGGTACATAATTCAGTTTGTATTTCTAAGCTCTAATTATTTTAATATAGAGAATTAACTAGTAAACAATTATTTAAATGGCATTTGGCATATTTAATTCACAGTGTGACTCGTGTAGAAACTTCAAACTATAGAAATAACATAATTGTTGGTAAGGTCAATCTGCTTTTTGATACACATGAGAGAGTTGCCCCACCATTCAGCCACCAGGTGGGGTCTGTCTGTCCAGTGCAATCATTATAAATGACTTCACTGTGTTTGTTCTTGTATTATTTAAGGGATTTTGCTTATAGTCAATTTTAATTGTAACACTATAAATCCAATTTAAAAATTGAAATATAAGCATTTTTAAAGAACTTCTCCAGACCCCATTTCAAACAGGTCTGTCTTTGAATCACTGCCATAAGAAGATCTTTTTTCTTTTTATTGAAAACCAAATTGCTATAAAATTTGGAGCCCTTTTTTGAGCTGGAGTTCTTCCTCTGGCTGAATCTGGTCTTGAACTCATGGTCTGCCTGCCATCACCTCTGAAATCCTGCAGTTATCTGAATGTGCCAGATTCATGACTTGAAAATTATTCATGGCATTTTTTTTTTACTTTATTCTTATTTTAAGGTAATGAGACAGGTTAGGTGTTTCGCTTAGATATACGAATTACATAAAGTACCCAAAGATCTTTTCTTTAATTGGCAAATGATAGTCTGTATTTTTTAAAGGTTTATTTATTAATTACATACACAGCATCTGCCTGCACATCTCCCTGAAGGCCAGAAGAGGACACCAGATCTTTTTATAGATAGCTGTGAGCCACAATGTGGTTGCTGGGACTTGAACTCTGGAAGAACAGTCAGTGCTCTTAATCCCTGAGCCATCTCTCAGCCCTGAGACTCTGTATTTCTAAGTATATAGTTTTAAATTCTCATTTACGGATTTTGTATATTTTTGAATATTTTATAAATATCTCTTTTATAGCAGCACATTTTAAATTATTTTCTTTGTTATATAATGTAAGTTCATAGATATCTGTATTAAAGACTAATGGCATTAATACAAATTTGCATTCACTTCCTACAATGCATCACAGATACTGTCCTGTGCATGTGTATTCTTTTGGTCAGTGAATTGTCACACTCCCGAGAGTTAACCTGCATTGTTGTTTTACCTTAAATGACTTAGGGCTTCTCATCTTCTCTCATCTTACTAACTTTACATTGCAATTGATAGTTTAAAAACTATAACATTACACACATCCTCTGTTAGAGTTGATCTCCCTCTTTCTGGTTTATGTTTCAATGGTCTACAGTATGGAGCATTTAATGTCCAGAACAATCCACCAAGCACCCCATTGTGCTTCGGCTTTGTTCTTTCACTTTCAGCTCATGTCTCAAATTTCTTTATCACTGGACTTACTCACAATGCCTGACCAGAAATGTGTGCCCTAAGAGGCAGAAAGATCTCAGGAATTATGAGACCAATCTGCAGTTCTTTAGAAGTTCCCTGAAGCTGGGAGGTGGTGACACATGCCTTTAGTCCAGCACTTTAGAGGAAGATGCAGGAGGATCTCTTCCAGGACAGCCAAGGCTACCCAGAGAAACCCTGTTTTGAAAGAAAAGAACAACAACAACAGTAAAAAGACCAAAAAAAAAAAAAGTTCCCTTAGGAGGGAATATGCCATGCAACACAGACAGGGCAAATAAACAAAAGACTGTAACATTTTCTTAGTTATTAGCTGCCCACGGGACTAGGACAGCCAGTGCCTCAGCTGTCTCTAGCACTGACTATAAGTCACTCCAGAATGACAGATGTGACACTGTCTTTAAAGCATAGATAACAACCCAACGACCCCAGGTTTCCCCATGTGGTAATTCTCCATCCTTCTCTAAGCAGAAAAGGAACTACTTCCTGGATTACAACAATGCTCTGGAGTGGGTCATCTACACAACCAGTATCATCTTTGTGCTACCCTTGTTTCTCAACATCCCAGCCTATATGCAGTGGGAATGTGGAGCAATAGCAATATTCTTCTACTGGATGAACTTCCTGTTATATCTTCAAAGGTAAGACCAGTTTGGATGATTTTTATATTCTCTAAACCTTTAATATCAAAGAAAGACTATTAGAAGTGATGTGAATTTGAAACTTGCTTCTCCCTGTTTCTAGTTGTTTAAATGTGAGGATTTTAATATCTTAATCCTGAAGGGTTTAAGAGCCAAGTGTGCAGACTGAGGCTTTAGCTCCTCAATTTGGGACCATTAATTATTTTCGGTGCACATCAGTGTGTAGAGGGAGCGGTTCTGCATATGCAACCACGTGGTATGTAGTGAGCAATATTCCAAATGTCTCCCCACTAGACACCAGCTGCAGATCGCCATCCTCAGTGTAGCAACCGAAGGCATCCAGACATGGCCACAGCCCCTGAGTGCCAAGTCTGCCTTCATCAGCAAGCCTGTATCAAACACGGACAGAAACCAAAATGAAAGTATTAGTTACTCTTGTTTCATCTGACATTTGGTAAAATTTACTTTGGGTTAAGATACTCAAATTAACTGAATGAAAGTAATTTAAAAACAGGGAATAAAATAATCTAATTTTTAAAATGTAGTAAGTGATTCAAGAGAGCGAAAGTAGCCAAATTCTTATCCTAACAGTTGCTGGTGTTGAGTTAAGCATCTTTTTTTACACGTGTTTATGATAACAAGAAGTGAATGGCACTATCTGCATTGCATCAAAGAAGAAACTTAAGCACCGAGTATGGGAAATTTACCAAAGTTCAGCTAGTAAGTTGAGAAATAGTTTGGACCGAAGTATTGGGTCTCCAGGGATATGCTTACTCTACTTTGTGTACATCTATGCAAATAGTGCAGCCATGCTGACTGAGGTGTGGGCCCTTGGAGAGAAGGGATATGGTTTGGGGAAAGAACAGTGACCCAGAAGGAACACAGATTCAAATCAGCCACTATCGGTGATCTCATCACATTTCTGGTCCTCTTTGGGAACATAGCTAAATTTCCTTTCAGATTTTCCAAAAAGCGTATGCTTTGATTCTGGTATAAATTAAGTAGTGGGATTTTGTTACATGCTATGATTCCTTCATCTGAGAACTTTTGACAAAGGACGAATGCAAGCTCGTAGCCAGATGTTGCACTGTGTGTCAATCATTTCATAGTATAGTATGCTAGGGATGGGTTGTAAGGGTGGATGAGTGTAAATGTGTACATTGTGCCCTGTCGTGGGGACTTCTGAAAATGTGATCTTCTGTAATTGATCTCTATTTGATCCATCACAGGATTTCTGTCCCTAATGCCTTTATTAAACAACTGACACAATTTTCTTTTATTTGCTTTGTGATGGTTTCTGTTTATTACTTAGAGAAAACTGCATCACCTTGGTCAAGTTGTAAAACGATGAAAGATGGCAAATATTATATTAATAAGAGAGAAACACTCTGCCCAGAGCTGCACAGAGAAACTCTGTCTCAAAAAAGAAATGAAAGGAGAAAAAGAAAGAACGGAGAGAGGAAGGGAGGGAAGGAGGGAAGAAGGGAGGAAAGAAGGAAGGAAGGAAAACGAATAAAAGAAAATCAGAAGAGGAGGAGGAGGAGGAAGAAGCAGTCCAATAGTCAGTTTGAAAAGAAGATTTGGTTACTTGTAGATTTGCATTTATTTATTTATACCAAAATGCCTGGCTTTAGCGATTTCATCTATCAAACCTCCTATCTGACTTACTCCACAATAAATACTGAATGAAGTGCCCTTTGATACCAGAGTGATCAACTGCTTTCGTCCTTTTGCTTTTCTAGGTTTGAGAACTGTGGAATTTTCATTGTTATGTTGGAGGTGATTTTTAAAACTCTGTTGAGATCGACGGGAGTGTTCATCTTTCTCCTATTGGCTTTTGGCCTCAGCTTTTATGTCCTCCTGAGTTTCCAAGTGAGATATTTACATCTCTAGTTGACTTCACTACTAGTAATATTGGAAATAGATATTTACACTTAAATCCTAATGGCTTAGTAAATTAATAACTGTATTTGAATAGTTAATGTTAAGTTGGGAGTGTAGCCCTCAGACCCTGACATTTATCCCAGCCAACCTGGCCTGGTTTGATTTGACCTAATTGGATTTCTTGCACTGGCAGAACTGCCCTTTTCTTATTATTTTTACTTAACAGTTTATATCTTATATATCTTTATTGAAAAAAATATAATTTTATCAGATTTTTCTCTGGTTAAGAAATTTATATTCAAGCACTAAAATGTGTTTTGTATTTACTTTTGTTGATTGTAGTTAATAATACTTTTCATGACTGTATCTTAAGAGCTACATGTGTGAATTTTAAAATATTCTTAGTATAGTTCTTATCACTTGGTCATCAGGAAACCCTTTTTCATGATAGGAGGTTTTCATTTCCTGTTTCCTTTCCTTCTTTTTTTCAGGACGCCTTCAGCACTCCGTTGCTTTCCTTAATCCAGACGTTCAGTATGATGCTGGGTGACATCAACTATCGAGATGCCTTCCTAGAACCATTCTTAAGGAAGGAATTGGCATATCCAGTCCTGACCTTTGGGCAACTTATTGCCTTCACAATGTTTGTCCCGATTGTCCTCATGAATTTACTAGTAAGTGGCACCTCATCGCTCATGCTGTCAGTTACTTGGAACATTTTACAGTACTGTCTTAGTTAGGGCTTCTGTTGCTGTGAAGAGACACGCTGACCAAGGCAACTCTTATACAGAAAACATTAAATTGAGGGGGCTCGCTTACAGTTTCAGAGGTTCGGTCCATTATGATGATGACGGGGAGCATGACATCATGCCGGCAGACACGGTGCTGGAGTTGAGAAGGCTACATTTTCCAAGCAACAGGGAGTCAACTGACTGTCACACTGAGGGAAGCTTGAGAAAAAGAGACCTCAAGGCTCACTCCACAGTGGCACACCCCTTAATAGTGCCACTTCCTTTAAGGGCCATTTTTTCCCCAAACCACCACAAATACTAAGGATTCTTAACCTCTTTAACACTTTTTTTCTGGGGCGGGGGGATGTATTAGTCAGCTTTGTGTCACAAGAAACATCAGAAGGCAGCAAAGTTAGTAAGATAAGGCTTAATGCCTCCTGGTTCCCATGGTCCAAAGGCATTGTGTCCAGATCGTGGAAAGTTTCTTAGTTTCTGGCTCCCAGCCCGTGGAGCCAGAAAGTCTTCTTGACTACCACAGCTCCCTCCACTTGGCCTGCATCTTCACGGCCCTGGCTCTGTCACAGCAGTCGCTGGAGGAGCCTACTATCTCATTTCTCTGCCAAGTGATCCCTACGCATTGTCACTAAAGAGATAACTAACCCAAAGCTGATCATTTCATTTTAAAGGTGGGCCTGTTACGTTTGTTTTCATGACTCCTTAGAAGCCTTAATCCAGACCAGTCCCATCTGTTCTGTATGCTTCGTTCCTACCATCTTGATCTCACCCAACTCCCATCTTCCCCAAGACTGTTCCATTTTTCCTTCATGCCTCCAGAACTCGTGCATAGGCTTTTTTTTTTTTTTCATCCTAGAAAACCCTCCCACCACAAGCTAACTCTTTCTAATCTTTCAAAGTTCAGTCCAAGTGCCAGGGCTTTGGGGCGGACTTCCTTAACCAATGGTTCCATCCCCATCACTTTAGTCTGAAATGGATGCTGCCTCCTTATCTTATGCCACTGTTCCACTTTGGCAGAGATCTTGACACGGTGTGAAAAAGACATGAGGGAACTCGGTATGACCTTCAACCTTCATGCCCGCTATTGCTTGAGAATACATAGACAACACTGTGTGCAACACTGAATCTGCTAACGCCATCATTTTAGACTTCCTGACCCCAGAAATGTAAAGAGAAAATTCACATTGTTTATATTATATGATTTGGCCCGTTGTGTCTAGTTGCTTATATACCATTTAGTCAATGGTATTTAGTTATTGAAGCTTGAGTGGAAAGTAAGACTTGACTAATTGTGTTGTTTGTTGTGCTATGTCTGATCTTTTGTCTTACTATAGATAGGTTTGGCAGTTGGGGACATTGCTGAGGTCCAGAAGCATGCAGCATTGAAGAGGATTGCTATGCAGGTATTATCATTATTAAACATGTATTGAAACCAACACTCTCGTGATTCCTTGTATATAAGAATAGCTGATTTTCTAAGAGCACTGTCACTTAATGTGGCTATTTCTCAACATGGAGAATTGCTGCCTGTGCCTGTTTGTGTGTTCTCTGTTACTCTTGTTATAATCAATAGATCAGAAAAATCACCCTGGAATAATCTACTCAAAAAAAATAGAGAAATTGTTTGACAACTTGTATCAGGTTAAGGTATGATAAATTGAAGAAACCAGATTGATTACATGCCAAACCAAAACCAACACTGGTTTGAGGGTGTGTGTGTGAATGTATCTGTATACATGTATGTGTGTTTATGTCTCTATATGTGTGCATACAGGTGTGTATGTATAGGTGTTTGTATGTGTGTATCTATATATATGTATGTATGAGCATATGTGTGTATGAATGTGTGCAGTGTGCATGTGTGGATGCATGTCTGGATGTGTATGTGTGTATGTATGTGTGTAGGTATGTGTGTAGGTGTAGGTGTGGTGTATGTGTGTGTGTATGTGTGAAGGTGTGCAGTGTGCATGCATGGATGTATGTAGGTGTGTATGTATGTGTGTAGGTGTGTGTATGTGCACATGTGAAGGTATGTATGTGTAGGTGTGAGTATTCCGCCAGGCTGATCTTGAACTCTCCTTGTCACTGACTTTGGCCTTGAACTTATGATCCTGTTGGCCTAGCCTCTTGAGTGCTGGGCTGATAGGCCTGAGTGCCACCATAATCCAGTATGAGGAATTCTTTCCTACTGCAGTCCAAATGTTCAGCTCAGAGGTTCTCCTGCTAGTTTGCCATGTGACCACACAGTCCATACACATGTTTTATGTTGAAGTTCTAACTAGATTTATGAAGCCTTGTTTGAGTTCTCTGTATTATTTTGTTAGGCATTTTAATATAAAGTTCTTCAGAGTCAAAAGACTTGTGGATGGGTCTTTGGCTACTAAATCTTGAGGTAGTTTAATGTTCTTAGTGTCATTGTCTTTAAATTTCATCTGTGAATGGCACCGTGGATGCTTCAGGAATACTTAATGATCAGTTGAATATATGCAACTAGAAACTTATAATTATACTATAATTATCCCCAAAACACATATAATTAAGTACTCATGGTCACGGTGTGATTCCACCCACCATTGACTTATTTCTGTCTTGGCTCCGTGTTGTTCTGCAAACTGGTCTTACAGGTGGTGAAAACCAAGTGAAATATCTTCCTATCATCATATATGCTGCTGGCATCAGGACTCCCCCCTTTCCCTTTTCTCAGAATGCAAGCTGACTCCAGTGTTTGAACAGTCTCAAGGCCAAAGAGGCCTGGGGAGAGATAGTGTTCCTCTTTAAAGGAGCTTCTCTCCTGCCAGCGTGTCTGCACTGCCTAGAGGAATGGGTGACTGAAGGCTGAAAGGTTTCAGTAGACAATGAGGTGGGCAGTGGGTAATGATGACCTGGAGACATAGCTCTATGGTAAAGGCTTTGGCTAGCATTTCAAGACAGGGGGCTTGATCCTCAGCAAATTATCATAAAAATCAAAACAAAGATTTAACCAGCATTGTAAGCAAAGCACAATACAGATGTTTTGAAACAGAAACGACTTTACAGTCTGTGGAGGGTGAAGTAAATCACAATAGTAAATGGTAAGCCACATAGTCAGTGCGTCCTCCTTGGGGCACACTTCATTTGAGACACTTTGCTCAGGAATGTCTTTATAGTCGGCTATTTCTAAAAGTCATTGAAATCCTAGGTATTGAAAAGCAGTGTGGTCTTAGATTAGAATGTGAGTACCGCTATGCAGTTATCACAACCACTGTTTCCAAAGAGACACCAAGCCCCTTCTGTGTGTTTTTCCTTCTATATTATCAGATACAGAGAGCTTTACTCACAACATATACTGAATATAACTTGTTTTTGGATACATTATTACCTTTTGTTTTGTTTTGTACATTTCATACTATTCGCACTTCCCAGCAGTGCTGAACTCTTGGCACTGTAACCCCCTAAGAGTACAGACTCTGCCACCCTCCTTGTATCTCCAATGTGGATTACAGCCCCAAAACACTAACCACCCACTTGCTGACATTATGTTCTTCAACCATTTCTTCTACTTTGCTTGAAGATTGCTTTCTGGCCTCATGGAGGGTGAGGCAAGGGAGGGACAACTAGGTGCCTGAGCTATGGAAGGTGGCGGGTGAAGGAAGCCAGCTCAGTCACTGTGTATGAATCAGGACACAGGAACTCATTTTTATTCTGCTCTTGAGGTGATAGTTTTAGATACTAATTAGCAGGTCTGTCAATAAACCCAATGTGCATTTTAGGTGGAACTTCATACCAACTTGGAGAAGAAGCTGCCACTGTGGTTCCTACGGAAAGTAGACCAGCAGTACACTGTCGTGTATCCGAACAGACCTCGGCATGGCAGGATGCTAGTAAGTACTCCTAAGGAAAAGCATACCAAGAGATCTCAAGGAGGCTTTGGATCTACTCTGCCTGTGGGAAAGACGTGCTTCTGTTTTTGCAAGTGCATTAAACCTATCAAAGAACCAGGATGTCGGGAGGGAGACATATGATCATACACAGCATCATATCCCCGTGAGCTCAGGCAGACACATGGAGAGCTGGACCCTTTTTGTAGCTGTCTAGCAGGGTAGGCGTTCCTCATCTGCTTTTCCTAATCACTTGCCACATACACTTATGTGTACATTTATGTCCAGATGTGTGTGTGTGTGTGTAAATGCAAATACGGAATGCAAAATAGAGAATACACATGACAGTGTCTACTTTAGAAGACATGAAAAATAATTAAAGGCCAAGCCAGGTCAGTGCACTGTAGGAGAGAAGAGCCATACTAAAAGTCACAAGCTCCAGACCCCAACTCTTCCACGCCCAGACTCCTTTTCCTGAGTTCTTTGTAGGTGAATTTTACCTCAGTTTAGGCTTTGACTACACGCTATCCCCTAAGCTTGTACATTTCCATCACCATCTCTACCCAGAATCTCCAGTAACTCGTCTCTCTAGCTGAGAGCTTACTTTTAAGATCCAGGTCCCCATGTTCAACTGACTACTTATTGTTTCCACTGTCTGTCTTACATTTAAATTTTTAAATTTAAATTTTAAATTTAGCACACTCAAAGGCAAACTTCACTTTCACCGTGTTTCACCCTCTCTTCCCCACAGTGAGAAGGTTCCAGTGTTTTCCCAATGTGCATTTCTGCAATTCATGTCCATGCAATTCGTCAGCCTGTGCGGGCCAGCCACCCTGGTTATACAGCATCCCATTACCGCTTCTTCTCCCTCTGGCCCGCTCTGTTTCTATACAGAGTTCACTTGAGTTCCTCTGTGTCCTGGACCCCTAGAATTATCTCATTCTTGGACATTTCACATCCACTCTCAACCTTCTCCAGTCAACTATGATATAAAGGGTTGAGCTGGGGTACAGCGCTAGGTTAAAGAGCTTCCTCATCGTCTGCAAGGCCCTGTGTTCCGTCCCTGATACCAGGAAGAAAGAGGGAACTAAGTTAAAAATTATGAAAGTTAAAACGTCTGTATGTGAAATATTGTTCAGTAGTTGAGTTGTGACGACTAATGAGTCAGAGCATTTTCAAAGAATAAACACCTTGTATATGGAAGAGTACTGCACATAGTGCAGAATGGGCACTTGTATATGGAAGAGTACTGCACATAGTGCAGAATGGGCACTTTGCACAGGTATTTGTAAAATGGTACAATGAATCCCTTTCTTAGCAGCCCCTATTCCCGCTTCCACTTATGCCTTCTATATCGTTTGCATTTTAAAATCTTTCTCTTATAGATAACTTCACTGTAACTTTTGGCCTGATGGTTTCCCAGGTAGACCAGGAGTTTTGTGAGGCCATGGTGGTAGCCTAGGAAAATTCATTCTGCTGAGCTTGACTTGGGGACTGAATTTTTGTGCATGCTCATGAAATAGTTCTAAATTTAATTCACCTTTAGTAACTATTATGTTTTTACCCACAGCGATTTTTTCATTACTTTCTTAGTACACAAGAAACACGGCAAGAAGCACCAAACACTGACATGTGTTTGGAAATAGAAATATTGAAGCAGAAATACAGGTTTGTATTTCTCCATCTACCTTCATATGAGAAATCAGATTCAGTTACATTGTGATACTGGTATTTATTTTGTATATGAAATTAAGCTTTATTGAGGGACATTGCTCATGCAGTGAAAATCAAGAGACATTTTGTAGGGTTGAATTTACTTGTGACAATTCACCAGCCAGTTTGCCCTCCAAGAATAAATAGGTGAGAATTAAATGCTGATTTCCTTACTACTGGGTTAATTATCATTAACTGTATTCTTCATGAGCCATCTCAGTTCATATAAAAGAAGCATAAAAAGACTGGGAGGATCCCTTGAATAGCTACCTATTGGACAGAAGTTATGCAAGAGGGCTCTACAGTTTATCTGAGTTTAGATTTCCAATCAACTATTTAGTAACTATGTCCATAGGAAGACGGCTTAACCTTTCTATGCAGGTTTCATATCTGTAACTGGAAACAATAGCTAGAAACAATAGCTAGTCACAAAAAAGACTGGAACTTAGGGAAACTCACTCCAGCTTCAGGAATGTGCTGGCAACTATGAGGCTACAAGCCGAGCACAGGTACTTGATATAGAACATTTCTAGTCCCTAGTCCTTGCTGCGGTCAAGGACTAAACGAGGGTGGGGAGATTGAAAATAAGCTCATGACACACATGTGCTCTTACAGACTGAAGGACCTCACTTCTCTCTTGGAAAAGCAGCATGAACTCATCAAACTCATCATCCAGAAGATGGAAATCATCTCAGAGACAGAGGACGAAGATAACCATTGCTCTTTCCAGGACAAGTTCAAAAAGGAGCGGCTAGAACAAATGCAGAGCAAATGGAATTTTGTGTTGAATGCAGTTAAGAGCAAACCACACTAAATATTATTAGATATTAAATATTATAAATATATTAGTCCTAAGTGTTACTCAGCCAGGCCTTTAGTGGAATGCCTAATGGGAGTGGGGACTGCTTGACTTACTTCAGTGAATTTCAGTTTGGAAGTGCAAAGAAACAGGAGTTCGGCAGATGCCACTGCATGGGAAACTGTAGTTCCTCCAAATTATGTCTCTATATGCTCATACTTTCTATCAACCACTCTGTATTGGGAATATCCTTTCTGAACTGTTCAAGTTGGACTTTAATGAAGGGCAATCTCCTCTGACTGAGTTTGACTCATTTGAAAGCAAAGTCGTTAGAATACGCATTATGAAGGACAAGAATAAATGAAACTATTAAGCCAGGACACAAATGTCAATATTAGATTCCTATTCATTATTTATTGATATAATGTAATCATGTAACTATAGTTTATATATATGGTGATATAGCATAACTATATAACATGAGATGTCTATAGTTACAAGTATTAGATTCAAATTTCTACCATGTAAAGCCTTTGTGTGTTAGAACCTGTGGTGGGACCCTGTATAATCTCTGTCCCAATGTAAAGCCTTTGTATGTTAGAACCTGGGGCGGGATCCTTTAATCTTTGTCCCAATGTAAAGCCTTCGTGTGTTAGAACCTGGGGTGGGACCCTGTAATCTCTGTCCCAATAGTCCCACTCTTCATCTTCTTCCCATTAGCATCACTTTGAGACACTTAACTGAAGTCCTAATCAGTAAATGATGATACATGAGAATGTGACAGTAGCTGTGTGTTCCCCCTCTGTTTAGTCTGTTAATTGTGTTGGTTGTCAATTGTGTTGGTTGTCAATTGTGTTGGTTTAAATGAGAACTGTTGCCCATAGGCTCATGCGTTTGAACTCTTGGACCCCAGTTGATGATTCTGTTTAGGGAAGTTATTCAACTTTGCTTGCTCTCTACGTTCTGGGTGTGGGTAGAAATGTGATCAGTCAGATTCCTGTCCTGCTATCATGACCTTGTCCCCATTATGGATTCTTGCTCTGGACCTGTAAGCAAAAATAAACTGTTTTCCCTCAGACCGCGTTTGGTCATGGCCATGGTTTTGTATCATAGCAACAGAAAGTAACTTACATACCAATGGTCTTAATAAAGGATCATTCCTCAGGGACAGCAGTGTAAATTTTTATTGCATTTAGCTTTATGAAAATTGCAAATGTCCTTCATCAGACCCACACCTTTACTCTTTCTGTGTGTAATACAAAAGTGTGAATTCACATACCCTAGCCCCAAACTTCATATAGTGACTCTCACATTTATGCTCTCACCAACTCCAGAAGACATTTACTCCATGAGCGTGACTTTGGCTATGCATGTTTTTATGTTATATGTGGATAGTGTTGTTTCGAGGGTTCCTCCTTTTTTATTTATTTTTTTATAAAAGAAAACAAACTATCTTTTTTCAATATACATATCAATCCAAGTTCCCACTCCCTCCCTTCTTCCCGTTCCCTCCACTTACCCTCCTAACTCACCCCTACCCAATCCTCAGAGAGCGTAAGGTCCAAGGCCCTCCCTACTGTGTCTAGGCTGAGTAATGTATCCATCCAAAGATAATAGATTCTCAAAAATCCAGTACATGCAGTAGGGATAAATCCTGGTGCCACTGCCAGTGGCCCTTCAGTCTGTTCCAGCCATACAACTGTCAACCACATTCAGAAGGACTAGTTTGGTTCTATGCTTGTTCCTTCCCAGTCTGGCTGGAGTTGGTGAACTCCCATTAGCTCAGGTAAACTGTTCCAGTGGGTATCCCCATCGTGGTCTTGACCTCTTTGCTCATATTCTCATTCCTCCCACTCCTCAACTGGACTTTGGGAGCTCAGTTCAGTGCTCCGATGTGGGTCTCTGCCTCTGTTTCCATCTGTTTCTGGATGAAGGTTCTATGGCGATATTTAAGAAATTCATCTTGACTACAGGGCAAGTCAAGATCAGGCTTCCTCTCCTCTATTGTTTAGGGTCTTAGCTGGGGTCATCCTTGTGGATTCCTGGGAATTTCTTTAGAGCCAGGTTTCTTGCTAACCTTATAATGGCTCCCTCAATCAAGATATCTCTTTCCTTGCTCTCATCTCTGTCCTTCCTCCTTCTCAACTATTCTATGTTGAATTTAGAACAGATCTCGACTGCTCTAATCTTGACTTTTCATCAAAGATTTCAACATTTTCTCAGGCTTCTACTTCTGAAATTGACATGCATCAAGGTATGTTGAGGCATTCTTCCTAAGGAAAAGCTCTAAGGTTTTATAGCCACACTAAAGTAATATCATGCTATCTCTGAAGTCTCGAGTCCTTCCCCAGTATTAGTAACTAAAGAGCAGAGATCATAGAGACTTCTCTCCTCCACAGCAGTAACATAGCCTTCTTTATCTACTTTAGCCACTTGTGGTAGGGACTCACTCTTGGTTTAAAATGTTTGTG
Organism: Arvicola amphibius; assembly: GCF_903992535.2. Classification (NCBI taxonomy): domain Eukaryota; kingdom Metazoa; phylum Chordata; class Mammalia; order Rodentia; family Cricetidae; genus Arvicola; species Arvicola amphibius. Next base: position 69,924,654 of record NC_052057.2, read on the forward strand.
ATTCCTCATCTCCCTCCTCTTACTATCTTCTGTGCAGCCTACTCCCCCTCCAACTCTTTCAGAGTTTACTTTCTGTGGTGCCTTCACAGAGAAATCCCTCTGAATTATGCTCCTGGCCTCTCCTACTTCTGCCCATGATGGTGACCATTACCTGTCTCCTACCCTTAACCAGGCATGACATAGATTTGTTCATGGCTCACTTCAGTCTTAGGTGACACAAACCAGGACACATTTCTTTCTTCACTTTTTTCATACTTCGTGTGGTTTCTAGAACAACACTTTGTACATAACTGGTGCTCAACAAACGCAAACACCAATCAATTAAAATCAGTGAAAATGACAAGTACAGAAAAAGAAGGTAAGGGAACTGCCCCAAAAGTGGCTTGTGCCCTTGTGCTATGTCCCTGTCCTGCTCAACAATAAACATCTTCCTGAGGAGTGCAAGTGTCATGAGAGCCACGTGGCTATGCCTTTCCCTCTCACTGCTTCAATCTGGGTGATATATATATATATATATACATATGTTTAAAAGTATATATATGTATATATATATATATATATACACACACATATATTTAACTATGGTTGGAATGAACAATAGAATGAGTTTGTACTTCAGAACAGAACTGTATGTGCCTGTGGACTTTAGTTCCTATTAGTTCAGAAATTGATTTTCCTCATCTCTGCATTGATGACAATAACTTACATTCCCTGTGGAACTGGCAAGATTAGACAATGTGTACACAGGATTCCTATCTAAAAAATGCTAATTTAAGAAAACTGGTGCAGTAGATAAAAGTAGACATAAAACTTTGGAAGTTTTTCATCCTGTCAATTACTCTTTAATTTTCCTTAAAGTTACTTATCATATTGCTATAAATTGAGGCTCCAAGATACTCCTAGAGCCATTTATCCAGGATATGATATAAATCACACATATCGTGAAAAAAATTTCATTAAAATAAAACTTCTCAACATTTTAGACTTATTTTTATCCCAGATGCAAATGAAGAGACGTTGCTGAGCACTGACCACAGCCCAGCATCATTGAGCGTTTTAAACTATCTTAGACATTTTGATACAATCAGGTTAAATAATGGTAACATGTAGATCAGACACTGTTAGAAACCCACGTCTTAACTCTTCAGATTCTCAAAACCAAATGTAGGAGCTGATGACTGCTTCTGTTTTATGAAAAAGCTTGCGATCCTTCCTGGTTGAGTGCCAGACCTGCAGTCACATCACTGAGACAGGGACATAGCCACACCTTTACAGATTTTGTGGTCAGTCAGACACCTACATTCTATCCTAAAACACAAACAAGAGAAGGAAACATTGTTCCACCAATGGCTCCCTGCTTAGGTTATTGAGTGGACTCAAGCAGGGAAGTAAACATTGTAATTGTTGGTCTTAGAAAGCTGGGAGATGACACGGGACATGCAGGCAATGAAAGCAAGATTGCAGGCTTGCCTTTTCAGAGACTGCCTAGCTCCTTCTATTCTGTAGCTAGCTGTTATATTAAATGATATCACATGTCTCACAGAGATACCCTAAAGATTAACTGAGCTGATAGCAGTACAATATTTGAAACAGTGACTTGACAAATAGCACTCAATAAATACTAGTTAGTACGGAAAATATATTAGTTACAAAGATCTGAAAATTATGCATTTATTTAAAGATTATTTTTCTTCTAGACAAAGGAAAATAAAAAACCATGCAAATCTATCTCAAAATTTAATGATGGTATTATATTTTACAATGTTTTCCAGCTTGGTTCCAGATTTCACAAGCATAATTTGATTCATATACTCAATTCCATCACCATCTCATCAGGCCACAAGTGACATGTTGTAAGTTGTAAAAACTGAAACAGGCAAGTTGCTTCTTTTACTGTGACTAAAATAGACTCTTAGTCACCTGATTCCAAGGGAAGATGATTCATAAGAAGGTTAAAATGGGGTATGGGGGTAAACGAGAAGAAAACAAAGAGAACATACAGAATTCAAGAACTAGGTATAAATATTAGTGCTTACAAACAATCTCCAGGTTCTCTGTCAAATGTATTTAAGTCACAGGCTTATTTGAAATGATCCTTTTAGGCACAATACTATTTTAAAATCCAGTTTAGACATTGTTGCATCCTTCCAAAACAATGAGCCATCGACTATGATAAGAAAATACTTTTTTAAATGATCCAAGTACTAAGAAATATTTATAAAACCACTTAGTCAGAATATGTGGTGAGAACTGGGACTTAGGTTTAGATGTCCAGCTTTCTACCAAACTCTGCTTGAAGATCTGAGAGTAAACTGAGAAAATCAGGAACTGAAGAACTTCCTGATCACATGTAGACAGGACGCCTTCTACCCAGCGATGTCAGAGTCCAACAGCAGAGGACTTGTTTCCAACTCCACAGAGCTTTCAATTTCATGATGGATGACGCTTCATTGTGTCATCTTGGACCACTGAAGCCTAAAACATCTTCATTGCATGTGTGTGCACATGCCTCTGGGTACACGTTCATAGGTGCCTATCAGGCCGGAAATGCAGTTAGAGTTAAATGTGGTCTATAACCTCAGATCCAAGGGCAAATTCTCTTAGCAAACAACTCACACATTCACAAGTTAGCACCACTGAAGCCCATGTCCCAAAGACTAAGCCAGTATCTTCCTGCTCTCAGGTTACATCTGCTCTATTGATCACTAGCAACTATCCAGTCAGGCTGTTTACATTTCAGTTACAAGGGGTGAACACCTGCTTTTCTTAGAAAAACATCAATTCTACTGGAAACAAAGTTAAGAACGCAAATAAATATAGAGAAATGCCTTAAAATTATTAGATAATCAAGAATACATTTTATACTGAAAAAGGCTCCTGCTAGTACACACATAAACATACACTATGAATAACTAAAATTATTAAATAAACCAGGACCCACAGAAGTCCTAAAACATAATCAGTACTGCATAAACTAAAGTTGTCATTTCTGACAAAATTAGGAAAAAATGCAAAAATAAAAGACAAAATTGTCTCCATTTGCATTCAGGAGTGGTTTCCAGACTCTGACTTAAGCTATTAAAGGTAGATAAACAAGGAAGTGGACATAGCAGAAGTACCAAAAGGAATCTAAAGCAAAAACTCTAAGGAAAGTACAAATTTCGATGAAATTATTACTTACGCTAAGGGGTGTTTTGCTGACAGAGAAATCACGTTATCAGCCTTATGTTTTAAGTAAACTAACAAAATACGGTACTGGTGGAGCTGAACCGTATGTAGAAAAACGGAAAGTGTTATCACGCCTGCACTGGTCTGACCCATCCTCTACGCTTACACACCATTCCACCCGCAAAGGTTATCACCATTCCTGTCCCTCTGCCTTGCAAGCTCAGGCTTCCCAGTGCACGCTTACTTAATAAAGGACGCCTCAAACCTACAGGGGGATGGCAAGGTTGTATCTCAGAGGCAGAGTCCTTGCCTGGCATATCCTAAATTCCAATTCCAGCACCACAATCAAAGCTGCACAGAGGTGTTTCCAGAGCTTTCCAGCCTTTCAGTGAGATAGCTAGTAACAATCACCATTACTCGGTGAACGGACATCTATTATCTAGTCTACCGAAGCCATGACAGAAAGCTGGTACAAGGGTAAATTGACTCTGCTTGAGCAGAAACATCCATTTTTTTTTTTTTTTTTGCCATCAAACATTGCTCCTCCCCCCCCCAGCACTTGGAGCTTCAGGCTCAAACCACAGCGTGCATCATCAGTGTCCTTGTTCCCTGGCCTTTGAGTCTGGAATGGAACCACTTCCCTAGTTCTGTCAGGCCTCCACAGACAGCAGATCTGGGAAGCTTTTCGTCTCCGTAGTCACATGAGCCAGTACCTCATGCTATGCTATGACTTGTTCTATGCACCTACGCATAGCACCTTGCGCATATTTCTCTGGAGAACCCTGCTATAGGAATGAAAAATTGGACAATGTTTTCATCCATTCTTGCTACTGTAATAACACCAGGGCAGGATATATACTAATAGACGGAATTATGTTCCTGGGACCCTAATTGGAAGTCTGTTGCCAAGGTGCTAACATTTGACAAGGTTCTCCTGTCTCCATCATGACTTGGTGAGACAGAAGGTGAGAAGGTACCAAACACATTCTTTTACAACAGCAATTATCCCACTCCGAAGGTGTGAGACCCCGTGGTCTAATCTCCTCAGTAAGGCTCCACCTCTTCACTGCTCCAAAGGAAATAGTTTTAACAGGAGTTTTAGATGGAGGGAACGCACACATCATCGTGGATGGAAGTGTTGTCTTTAGGAAGCATAACTCTGGTTTCTAGAAGGTGAGAACGTGGAGGCAGTGTGAGCAGATCAACTGAACAAGAGCTTGTCCTTACCCATTAACTTTGTTAACAATAGAAAATGGCCTTCCATTAAGTGATGGGTTTGTTTTCCCCACCTATATCCAGAAAGAGGAATTAGATTCAATCTACAGCACTCCAAATCCAGAAGTATGGCAATAATTTTTATCTTTGATACAATGTGATATTGAGTGTCATGTGTCTTACCTTCATGTCTATGAAGTTATTATACAATTGCTCAATATGAAGTCAGATAGAGCTCAGAATAGTGTTTTATAAGAGCAGATTACAAGCCGGGCGGTGTTGGTGCACGCCTTTAATCCCAGCACTCGGGAGGCAGATCCAGGCAGATCTCTGTGAGTTCGAGGCCAGCCTGGTCTACAAGAGCTAGTTCCAGGACAGTCACCAAAGCTACAGAGAAACCTTGTCTCAAAAAACCAAAAAAAAAAGAGCAGATTACTTATATTATTAGGAGTAAATGCTTTTCTTTTTTCTGGTACTTTTGATATAATATTGTACTGATATTTTTTGTACAACGAGCTCACTAAGACATCTGTAATGGAATATGAGCAATTAAGTAACTAGAAAAGTTTGAAACAGAGCTCATTTTTTATTGATTTGAGGTGAACAGCTTACTACAGTTAGAGAAGACTCAAGAGACAGTATTGGGTAAGTATTACCTAAGAAGATTTGGAACTCAAATATATAGCTTTTTAAATTCTGCCTCTCTGCATCTCTCTGCCTCTGTCTGTCTCCCCCCACTGTGGTGTGTGTGTGTGTGTGTGTGTGTGCGCACGTGCACGCGTTTGCGCCACACGCCAATGCACATGCTCACACGCACATGCAGAGGATAACCTCCAGTATCAGTCCTGTTTGAGACTGGGTCCCTTCTTATCCTTATGTGCTCTGTATACCAGGGTCACAGGTTAGTAGCTTGGAGGGACTCTCTATCTGCCTCCCAGCTCGCTATAGGCACACTGGGATTACATATGCATACTGCTGTCAGTTCACGTGAGTTCTCGAGAGCTGAACTCAGGGCCTTGTACTTCCATAGCAGGTGCATCTCACACTGTTTAATCTCTCTTACAAAACACGGAGAAGTGCCTTTCTTAATTATGTCTTTAATTTGTCTGTGAATTATAAACTCTCTGTTCAACAGCTCATACATTTGGTCCTATGAGACTGTCTGAAGACAAAGATCATGAACCAGGCTGGTACTAGTGACAACAGCCTGTGGAACACAAAAAGAGATTGACTGGGGACCCTGAGCTACAAATTGTGCCTGGTTTGGCATAAACCATGTATTTTCAGGGTTTAGATATCATAACATGACCCTCAACATGCCAGAGAGATGGTTCATATATTCCATTTTAAACCAGATGTGCAGGTCAGGAAAACTGCCGAGATAATATAGAAAAATCAATTCATCTGGCTAACACTAGATGGCAGTGATTGATAATAATTTTTTGGAAATGAATGTTGAGTGTCATTGATGGCATCACAGATGCATATAAAAATGTCCTTCTTCTGGACAAAGGAAAAAACTCTACCTGATCCATTCTTGCTATTTTTACATTGTTTTTTCTATTGTCTAGTGTCATTAAGGCTAGTTCAGACCAGGCCCACTGTCTCCTAGGATCTCAAATATGACTATAATAATGACATTTATATTTTTTATACATAACTTCAGACCATTTCCAGCATTTTTCTAGTAGATGTCTATTGCTGTAGTTTGAATTCTGAATGTCACTGAAAGGCCAAGTGATGGAAGTTTGGTACTACCCTGTAGTTCTATCAAGAGGTGTTAGAACCTACAAAAGGTGAGGTTAATGGGAACAAGGTGTGTCATAGCAGCTATGTTCTTACAGGGGGATTCTAGGCCCCAGACTTCCTTCTGTCCTTTTTGTGTCCTGAATACCAGGAGATGAGCAGCCTCCTCTGTCAAGCATTTCTCAGATATTCTACCTGCTGCAGCCCTAAAGCAACAGGGCTGGCTGGTCGTGGGCTATGAACCAAAACAACCCTTCCCTCAGACAGCAGAAACCACTAACAAATAAGTGTCAATTATCAAACAGAGTCATTTTCATCTGCAAAGTCTTAGGAAGATAGCACCAGATAGCCAAAATTTTCCTTGTTTTTTTAAAAAATGCAATGTTTTGTTAATTCTTTGAGAATTTTTGTATGCTAAGCCCAGGTCCCTCCCATTTCTAAATGTCACATTCTATACATATCTAGTCTAGCTTAGGTTATCTTCCTGTGAGTATAGTTCCATCTATAAATGAGGCCTTTGAAGGACTTGAAGGCAGCGGTATAATAACTACAGCTCCACAACACCCAGAGAAAAGAGTGGGCTGTAATTCACCTGACTGTGATGGAAACAGAACAAAGGCATCCAAAGAAACAATGCGCAAGGGCCAGCAACATAGCTTAGCTGATGGAGCGCGTGTCCAGGATGCATGAGCTCCTTGGTTCAACCACCATCCCTGTACTAAGTACATCATCCTACTACTTAAGAGGTGGAGGCAGGAGGGCAAGAAGTTCACTTAGATAGTTATACAGTCAGCCTGGCCTAGAGACTTACCTAAAAAGGAAAAGGGGAAGAGGAGGAGGAAGAGTTCCCAGTATGCAGTGTCTCTCTTGATGATCAATATTTTTAATCCAATAATCTATATCCAGGCTTATTCTTGTGTTTGTTGTTTCATTACTGAATAGAGGTCTTTTGGGGAGGCAATTTTACAAGGTGAAAGTGTCTGGCCCCCTTCTGTGATATCCGTGTGTGACCCATAGAAGCATATGATCCCACATGTGGTTCTGCTGCTTGCCCTGTACTTCGGCATTTATGACTTCAGAAGTGTATTTGAAAGCAGTGGTGCTCAGTGGAGAACAAAAAGTCGAGGCCACTTGACTGTGCCAAAGGGATGAGGGAACATTACTTGCATCTAGGAAGCTTGATGCTAATATCCAACAGTATATGAGGCAATCTTTTGCAATAAGGAATATTCAACAATGATGCCAATGGCCCCAGGGTTGATGCAACTGGAGTAGAGAGGGACAGCTTTCAGGACTCCAGGCAAGTGTGTGATGGCCTACAAGGGTTAAAATGAGGTCACAGAAAGAGAAACTGTGAAGGGCCATCAGCTAATTGTTCTCCAGACTTTCCACCCAATCTGACCCATTTATCTCCAGCAACCGTGCAAGGACTTACTCATACATCTAGTCAGAAGATTGCAAGACACTCTCAGAATGTGTGGGGGCTGCCCACATCAACATATCCCCCAGGTCAGGGCAAAGTCTCCTCTCTGCCGTCTTAAAGGACCTCCTTACTTTGCATTTCTAAAGGTCTGACCACTCTGACACCTGAAAAGAGAAAGATTACTCAACATCACATCAAAAATAGCAAGATTAGTCAGAAACGAAAACTGAGCATTTCTTGGGTAGTTGCTTTGGCCACAAAAGACTTCATTACTCCTAGGTATATTCTGAAAGGCATTGTAATACAAATACAGGCCACTCTTTGGACCCAGTGGGAGAGAGGGTTGCGGTCATGGGGGGCGGGTATGAAGTTACTGCGAGGCTCAGCCCCACTGGTTAAATTGCTAAAACACTAGGCAACTGACATTTCATTTCAGTTTGACTAAACTTAGACTCAGGGACATGAGTCATAGATGATACACTTAAGGATACATAGAATTGCCTTATTTATTTTATAAATTCAGACCTTGTCAGCTGCGTGTTTATTTCAGCTATTACCATTGCTGGGCAATACAAAGACAGCAGATGGTATAAAATGGGAGTCAATGTGTGCAGGAGAGGAGAGGGTGCAGCGGTGTGCCGAGGAGAGACAATGCAGGCAGCTCTGGTCATAGGATTTGGTGTTGGAAGAAATATGTAAATAGAGCGAAAGAGCGCAAACATGATGAAGGAAACTGGCAAGGTCAACCCGAGGGAGTTAGAATAAACAATACTTGTTTAAAGCAGAGGGTCCCTGGAGCTTTAGTTCCTGTGGATGCAAACAGCTTAAGCCGGATTGCAGTCTGAGGTAGCAGCACTTTTACCTTGAGTAAACAGGAAATTACAATCACGAAATGCACTGGAAGGCGTTTCATGCTGCCTGGTGACTGCGGACAGAGATTTCTGGGTGAATACCTCAGCCTCTAGACAGTCCACCGGAGGGTCTGTTTATCTCAGCATCGTGTACTTGGGGATTAGGCAGAATGGAGGAGATAACTTACCGTTATACTCGAGACTGTGAGTGTAAATTTGCAATACCAAATTCCTCTCCTTGGGAACTGTGAGAATCCCTGCTATGTGAACTTCAAATAAAACACGGAGCTCCTGGGTATGCAGATTAAAAACCTTAAGAGCATCTCATGCTTCATCACGCCTGGGTTCTGTATGACAATGTCAAAAGAAGCCGACTTGAGCAAAAGACTTCTTCTCTAGGGCTCCTGATGCCTGGATTCTTCCAGAATTTGTCTTTCTTCGGGAGAGGAGCTGTCAAACACTGGCCCTATACTTCTGTTCTGAGCCTTTTATGGGGGAAACTGTCATGGGGGGATCACTTGGGGAAATAAAGGCTCAAGTTGATCCCTGTAAGGTGTTTGGGAGTTCTTCAGACCAGAGAGACTGGGACGGACATTTTGGCATTTTGGGTTTTTTGATTTTAAATTCAGGGTGTGTCTGGTTTTTTTCTAGCTAATGACCAATGTTCCCAGATGTCCGCTGCACTCATATGCCTCCATGGGACCAATGTGCTCGTTTCCATCAGCCTGTGACTTGAAACCACTAGCATGTGAAAAAAAAAAGCTATCCAACCTAAAGAAATAGCCACGTGTATTTGTTTTGTTTTGTTATTTATTTATTTATTTATTTTAGAACAAAGTTTCACTGTGGCTTTGGAGACTGTCCTGGAACTTGTTCGGTAGACCAGGCTGACCTCGAACTCACAGATCCCCCGTCTCTGCCTCAGTGCTGGCGTTAAAGGCATGAAGCACCACTGCGGGGCTTGCATATCTTTTTGAAAGCCTGAAAAAGTGGACTAATCGCTCCAAACGAACTCTTCAATACAGCTTGCCATCGCTTTAGCTATGTGACCACAAGCAGCACTCAACAAAATCAGCAAAACATGTGATCCAAGAAACACTAGCAGCATCAGACAAACTGATTGAAACAGCTTCAGAAAGCATTTCAGGTCCCCAGATTATCAGCACAGTCCAGGCTGTTACCACCCATCACCTCGGGACCCTTCCGTGGAAGGAAAGGAGCAGCCCCTACTTCGCTGGCCAGGAAGATTCTGCAAGCTGCCTCTGTTACTTTTTTGCACCGCACAGGCATTCGTCCTGCTCTTCCTTGCTCTCAGCTTCGACAGAGTGACACTGTTTACCAGACACAAAATGATGAGGTAGCTATAAGCCATACCTATCTGAACCGGGCCACAAATGCAAGAGCACTTTGTGAACCTCTAGATGATTTTGACCTTTCCTTCTCCCCCTGATCCTTTAGTAGTGGACTGGACACGTTGATTATATATCACAGATGTTTGCCATTGACCCTTCTTCTGGCGTTGAAAAAGGAAAGCAAGCGTGACTGAGAGCGCCGGCCTCATTTAGACAGCACCTCTGCCATTGATGAATCTTTATGGAAGCCTTATCTTGTATTTTTAGCAGTAAAGCTCGGGATCTGTTTTACTGAAGCTGTTTATGTATCTAATCAGAGTAGATCAGGAAACGTGGCTGATAGCACGGAGCTGCCTGAGACACACAATATTTGTGGGCCGGCATTAAGGGGACCGTTCAGTGTGGAGGTATGATCGATGAAGTGTGTGTGAGGCTCTGTTTAGACTGAGAGGAACAGCACCCTGGTGGTCACATTCATCCTGAGCAAATCAGTTTCCCTCATGCGGGCCGCTGCGAGAAGCTTGTGGACAAGACCGACGAGAGGATTAAACAGCTCAGCTCTCCACATGGCCCTCACGTGGCTGCGGGCCTCAGGCTGGGCGGGCTCCAGCTTGATAAGGGGTGGGGTACAGACGGCAAGAGTAGCCCCTGCTCTGCCTACATCAGTGAGCTGAAGGCCATGGCACAGTATTTCGCACCAGAGAGCCTTTGTGTTATTGGTTATAATGAGGGTGTATTGGGGTTCTCCAGAAAAACAGGAGCTAGAGAAGAAACGTGGGTGAGGTCCAGGCATGGAGAGTGAATTCTGTTCAGGAATCAGGGCTTGCAGTTGAGGACTTTGACAAATCTGAAAATGAGAGAGCTGGCCTGCAGGCGACAGAGTCAGAGGAGAGCTGTGTGACAGTTCAAGTCCACAGGCAGCACAAAGACAGAGTTCCTTTCTCATGACCTTTCTCAGTCTTGCCCCTAAGACCTTCCCGCTGATTGGAAGAGACTCAGCCCAATATGAAGGGCCACTTGGTGATCCAGCCTTGACTAACTTCAATGCTTCCCTTAAAGTTTGTGTTTGTTTGTTTGTTTGTTTTTGGTGGGGATTAAGTCCAGAGGTTTATATATGATTAGTACATGTTCTGCCCCAAATATACACTCCCAGCCCTTATTGACTAAAGTTTAATGTCTATAGCATTCCTGTGTAGCAAAATCTGGACTGACATTTGACAGATACTGGATGAAGTGGGCATCCTGACCAGGCACTTTGAACAACACACCAAACTAACAAGGGGTTACAATAGTTCACTCGGAGAAGTTTTTAGAAAACTAAGTACTGATATCTATAAAATATAAAGATAACAATGGGAATCAAGTCACTCAGTGACTGACCCTGTGCCCTAAGATCTGGGGTGCAGCTAATGTAGACTTTAAGTTTTAAAATCCTGGAAGCCATGGGTCATCTTTGGATATAATTCAGTGTTGGCATCTGTGACAGATTCTCTCTCAGCCACATTGTAGCAGCCTTCTCCAGTGAGCCTTGTGTGTTCTTGGAAATGGAAGCGATGCATGCTTTGTAGAGGACACGTGTTCATTAGTGGCCTAGGTTTTACCTGAAGCTCACCTTCTGCTCTTGAGAAACAATAAAGGACTTTGTGGGTACTGTTATGAAACGTTTCATGCATGTTTTCATGCCCTGTGGCCCCAGTAACTTGGAAGGTGCAGGAAGTGGAGGGTTCGTTTAATGCTGTCTCGCAAAGTGCTTGCACCAGGGTTCGAATAGGCAATTTAAGAACGTGGCTTCCACGCCCGTCTTTTCCTCCCTGGCACAAAACTCAGCCTTAAAGAGGACTTCATTGTTTCTATCTCAATATCCTTTTGTGAGAGGGGAAAACTGGCAGGCAGGGGTGGAAGGCTACCTTTCTGAGATTTATTAGGCGTCTTGGAGGGCTGGGTAAACTGGGAAGGTAGCTGTGTTATCCTACGGCACTCAAGACTGATTTAGTTTCGTGTCGGTCCTGGAACTGCAACCACAATATGAGCTGTAATGTTATGAATTGCTCTTTGGAGCAGCTGACCCTGCAGGTGCGGGAGTCAGAAGGTGGAAGAGCAGAGGAAGCCGAAGCCTGGTGATTGCTACACCCCACATCCACATTTCACCAAAGCACTTGAGTACTCATTTGTCCCCAATTTCACCCAAAAAGTTCCAGTCCTTACCCTGTGTTTCTTTTCTAAAATAGCCTTTCTCCTTCAATATAGAAACTGGATTGTGCTGCTACGGCATTTGAGGCTTTTTGTTGAAATGGTTACATAAAGTTTGCCCAGGCAAAGCTCAAAATAAGCTATGGAAAACCTCATCACACCTCCTCTCACAGAAGAACTCCTGAGAGGTGTGTTAAAGCAAATAGGAAGCACTGAGTCCTCATAAGAGTGACAGGCTGTGACTCAGTTTCTAGCCCTTCTGCCAACATACAAAATTAAGAAACCTCTCTATCATGAGTATAAATCAACTCATGGGCAATCCTCATACTTTCAGTGCACAAATGTAACACAAACCATCCTTTAAAGCCTATTGCAATTAAAACCTGGCTAACCAGATTTCCATGTAGGCGGCTAAGGGAGAGCAGAGCTGCCTTCTTAAGGTTTCTAATGCTCTGTATTGAAAGAGGGTGACCGTGTTTGTTGTTGTTTGAGTCAGAGCTTCTCTGTAGAGCCCTGGCTATCCTAGATCTCACTCTGCAGACCAAGCTAGCCTTGAACTCAGAGATCTGCCTGCCTCTGTTCCCAATGGGATTAAAGCTCTCTGCCACCACACCTTGCTAATTCTTTGTCTTGACACCATCTACCTTGTGGTAGGAGACTGTAGTAGGGTTAGGATGAGCGACAGAGCCAGCTCCACCAGCTGATGGTCTTTTAGTGGGTTTGTGACTAAAGCCTATGTATCCTTAGGATTTCCATGGGATGTGACATTGTCAAAGAAATAAGCAGAGAGAGAGACAGACAGAGGCAGACACACATACACACACACACACACACACACACACAGAGAGAGAGAGAGAGGGAGAGAGAGAGAGAGAGAGAGAGAGAGAGAGAGAGAGAGAGAGAGAGAGAAACAGAGCATATGTGTACAGGGCGGCCTAGAGGAGCCTCACACACCCGATCTCCTCAGTCACTTTCAACCTTTTCTCTTCCTTGCACGTGGGCACTCTCATTCTCTATCAAAATTCATCAGTGTTTCATACAGAGCTTTAGGTGGCTTGTCCAAAAAGACATTTGTCTGTAGAGATGAGATGAAGGCCACCAGATCTCTGCCAGCCACATGATCACAGGTATGAGTTTTGTAATAGAGAGTTGCTGAAGAGCACACTTAAAATGTCATTTTTCATAAACGTCTCCCCACATCCAAAGACATAAAACCTTGGCTGGATTTATTTGTAAAACTACAATTACACTCAGAGAGCCCTAGCTCACCTCTCCACGACAACCAAAACCAATTGGGAATTTAAGCGCTGTGAAACTAGCGAATATATTGTTGGACAATATCCTATGCATCCCAGAGGAAACGTTGAGAACCAGGACCTTCTTGAAGCCTCAGTTCTGTATAAGTAACCTCCAAGTTCAGTTTGGTAGCAAGAGGTCCAGCGTGGGCTCAGCAAGATTAAGGCTTTAGGTCGATTTCAGCAATTCTGCTCTTAAACCAAGAAGGAAAAGCTACCGGAAGTTGCTTAGAGGTCATACCTGATCCGCTGCATTCTGAGTTCGCTATCACTCAGAATGCACAAGTAGACCTTTCCCCCGCCCTACTCACACTGGCATCGCCTCATCCTCACCTCCAGGAGGGGATGAGTTCACAGTTACCAATAAAACAAACCCGAAGCCTCCGCAAGGCCACGAGGCCCCCGACCTTCTGTGGGCCTTGCTCATATATCATCAACACAATTAAATCTGTCCCCACTCTTTAAAGCTGCTTGGGTTTCCCCGATAATCTACTCCTGCAGGGCCTGCCTTTAATGTTCTGACTCTTGCTCAAAATGAAAATGACTGGGCGCCCCGCTCTGTATACGCTGAAATTCAAAGGAATCAATTAAACTAGCCGTATTTCCACGTGGGAGGGGCACTACCGCTGCTCCCCACACAGCTTAAGCTGTCTTCTCGTAGTTTATGATGTCAGCAGGAGCTCCCGATTGAAATATAGCACGAAGGCCTGGCCCACCCCCTTGCTGGCCCGCTGTCTGCGGTATATATTATATTCCGGTGCGGGTTCCGAGACAGCTGTGTGAATTAATGAACTGGTGTGAGAATCGGAGTTGGCCTGCAGCCCCGTTTAAAAGTCATGTCGACGACTTCAGAAAAAAAAAAAGGCAAAGAATGCTTAGGAGAATAAATCCAATTCTTAATAACTCAGGATGCCCACATTATTCAGAACCAACATGTAAAATGATTATTTCATAGGAATGAAAAGTTCCCATGAAAAAGACATTTAGCCAACCCAGGCAACTATAAACTCTAATTGGTTTTTCACAGTGCAGACCAGTTTGCTCTCTAGGGAGTGTAGAATATCAATCTTGCACCTGTACTTTAACTCCAGACTTATAGTATTTCAACCATTAAACATTTTTCATTAAAGCACTTCATATAGAATTAGTCTAATCTGATTTTAACAAAAGTATTCTCTGTTTGCTTTTCCACACTGCATTAGAGCAGATGAGGTTAGAAGTAGGAAGGCCGCCCTTTTGTTCCCTGGTAAAAAAAACAAAAGGCCGGCCTGGCTCCCCTCACTTCAAAGATGGCTCTCAGCAAGCTGGCTGTCCTTTGAAATAAGCACAGTGTTTGTAAGTCAACTTCTAGGCTCCAAAGAAGCTAGACACATGATCGAGGCTCTTAGTGGGCTGAGAAAGATGGGGCATTTTTTTAGAGCAGTCGGGACCTGAGAAAATGTGTGTACAGTTGTATCTCATGGCTCGGGTTTTATAGCCCCTATCCTGCTGGTGATCTTTGGTGAACAGCTGCAAGGTCTTAGGATGCATTGAGTTTAGCTTCAAGGAAAGACGCTGGGAGGGAGACAGTAGCATAGGGCTAACTCATTGCAAACCTCCATCAAAGACGCAGACTTTCAGACAGAACAGCGGCCTCTGGAAAGCTTCTCCCCAAAGGGTGAAGAGCAGCCTCCTCCAGAGAGTCCTCCCCAAAGCGTGAAGAGCAGCCTCCTCCAGAGAGTTCTCCCCAAAGGGCAGAGAACAGCCTCCTCCAGAGAGCTTCTCCCCAAAGGGCAGAGAACAGCCTCCTCCAGAGAGTTCTCCCCAAAGGGCAGAGAACAGCCTCCTCCAGAGAGCTTCTCCCCAAAGGGCAGAGAACAGCCTCCTCCAGAGAGTTCTCCCCAAAGAGCAGAGAACAGCCTCCTCCAGCGAGCTTCTCCCCAAAGGGCGAAGTTCTGTTCTTTAGCTCTCAGGATGTGGATTTGTCAGAACTGAGAACAGCTGGTGCAAAGGAAAGTGGCTTCCCATGAGAACGACTGCAAGTTCCAAGTGAGCAAGTTCACTTACACTTCCTGACTTGATTTGCTTGGGCTTAACAACTGTTTAAGAAATTTTATTGTAATTTCTTTTGTTGACACTACAACTTGACACGAAATCAAACTCATGGGGGTAGTTGACAGGTCATAGCTTGCTTGCTAAATAGTGCTAGACTTAACTTTGGCAATATAAAACTCAGTTTGTCGATCAATGCTGGCCTATAAAATATGATCTAGAAAGGTTTTCATTATGCCTATTAAAATATTGGCCCTTCTAATATAGTTTGATAAAATTTGCCATGATCAGCTTCACGCGACACAGCCAACTTCTCCCCACACTGCCCATTCCCTGGCTTTGGTAGTGCACACTGGTTTAGGAAACTGTAAAGAACACATAGGTTCTGATATTCAATTTCTTGGCCCACAGACATGGCTCTCAGTGAAGACCTCACACAGTTTTTTGAAGTCACTGAGAAAAGTAAACCAGTGGAGTGAACCACGGCTAGGTAACAGAAGGCTCCATCACCCAGAGCTCTGGGTTAATAGATGAGAACAAGAACCCATCAACATACGATACCCTTTGCCCACACCTCAGGGAATCAATCTTAACTTACTGTGAATAAACATTCTGCCATGATGTTGTTCACAGAATTTCTAGGTAACATTTGCTAACTAGTGTTCTAACCAGTCTAGAAAACCACCTCCGATTTGTCCTTCTGTGTCAAGAGGAACATGTAAAGAAAGAATGATCTTTATGGTCAGGGTGTGGCTCTGAAGGCTTCTATTTTGCCTAAGTAGGACTTAAAACATAAAAAGGAGAACTCTGGCTTTAGATGGGGGATGCTGGTCAAAGCCAGACATTAGTCATCTATCAAATGAACTTCAGCAGCTGAGTGCTGTGCTGGCTAGTTTTATGTTAACTTAACACATGCTAGAGTCATCAGAATAAAGGGAACCTCAACTGAGAAAGTGCCTCTGTAAGATCTGGTTAAAGGACCTTTTCTTAAATAGTGATTGACAGGGGAGGGCCCAGCCCATGGTGAGTAATGCCATCCTTGGGCTGGTGATCCTGGGGACGATAAGAAAGCAGGCTGAGCAGGCATGAAGAACAAGCTAGTAAGCAGCACCCCTCCATGGCATCTGCGTCAGCTCCTGCCCCCAGATTCCTGCCTTGCTTGCGTTTCTGTCCTGACTTCCGCTGATGATAAACAGTGCGATGGAAGTGTGAGCTGAATAAACCCTTTCCTCCAAGTTGTCTTGGTCATGGTGTTTCATGGCAAAAATAGAAAATCTTACTAGGACAAGTACAGTGAGATTTATATGAAGAGGCAGGTAAAGGAACAAGTCCAAACATTCAAAGAGCCAGGAGTACGAAGGTTAGCCCTAGCTACACATGGGGTTTACATACCCCTTTGTGTGTCGAGGGTCCAGATACCAGCAGGCTCTGAACAGCTTGTGATTGCTTCCTCAGCGTTGCAGAGAACCAGGCCAAACACCCGGGTCTCAAAAGAGGCTCCTAAGAATCCCCTCAGCGTGCCTTGAGACACCCTTACCTGGGTGTGAGGTAAGTAGAGCAGTGAGTTGATTTCTTATACTTGTCTTATACATCAGCGCTGGCTGATGTAGGCAGAAATTGTCTATAAATTACTGGTTCCCAGAGCACAGCATGTAAGACTACCACACCCTTTCCGGGAGGCTAAAAATCCATCAGCGCTCATCTTCTAAGCTGAACTGTGCTAGAGCATCCTTTGAGAAAAAGTCCTCTGAAGTGCTGTCCCACATTGGGGGTCATCCTTTATGTTTGTTTGTTTTGGCCAAACTAGGAACTGAACTCATTGAGTAGGATGGACATCAAGGAGAGATGACAAACCCAGATCTGATTTAAAACAACAACAACAACAACAACAACAACAACAAAATACTCATCTGATGCAATCTAAAAATTGGTTTCTTCTTCAGAAAAGGTGTCTACCAATTCTTGGCCTTCAGCAAGCGGTATTTTAAATTGGAGAGAATCAGGGAAGTTTGTGTTATTCCTCAAATTAGCACACAGTGTTGGCAGATGTCAACCTAACCATAGTGCTTTGCTTCAGCAATATTATCCCTTTAAGCAATAGGAAAATGTTATAGTCACTAATTTTAATGCCTGGGTAATGCTTCAGGTGGTTTTCCAGTGACCATCAGAACAAGGGGAATGCTATTTGGCCAATTATTTTGAAAAATCAACTTTTTAAACTAAGCATAGCTCCAGCTCCACTACTCCATTAGATCTTGGACTGATTAGTAGAGACGAATCTTTTGAAATCGGAATACATCTTAGAAGAATGTGTGCAGGCAGTTATTCACAGTTCCTGCGATGGTTAGGATATTTCAAACCCAAGTAAATAGAGGGAAAAGTACAGGGATGCATAAAAACGTAAAACCTTGAGGATCGAATGAGAGGAAATGGGAGTGCCACTTGAAATCACTGGCAGATCACTTCCAGTGATACTTTCTACTGAAAATGAGGCTGGCAGCCAAGTGAGAGCATGGGGAGCCTCGCTCTGCAGGGAGGACAACTGGAAACTCTTACATGCAATTACCAACTACAGTCACTAGGTGGTACAGTTGTGCACAGTAGAGGATGCTCTTTCAACCTCTGACCTTTCTCCCTGGCTTCCTGGATATTGGAGATGTATCTCTGCCTCCTTCCTAATTGTAGTTTTTTACTTAATTATTTTTCCTTTTTTTTCTTGTAATATATTCTGATTAATGTTTCCTTTCCCTCCTCTCAGTTCCTCCCCAGGTCCCATTCAGATCCACCCCATTTCTGTCTCTTACTAGAAAACAAACACAATTACAATATAATATAATGTGATAAAACAAAAAAAATATCACGCCAGAATAGGGCAAAACAAACAGAAGGAAAAGAATCTAAGTAAAGACATAAGAAACAGACACAGACACAGAATCCACTGGTTTGCATACTCAGGAATGCCATCAATACTAAACTTGAAGCCATATGCTTATATATGCAAGGGATGCATGGGGTTTAAAAAAGAGAGGGGGGATAAATAAGAAAAATTAAAAGATAATTAAAAGTAAAAAAGAAAAAGCCCTGAGACAACATTATGAGACAAAGAACCTCTAAAGATACCATTGAGGTTGGTTTTTGTTGGCATCTACTCCTGGGCAGGCAGCCTGAACTCAAGAATAGTTTGTTTCCCTATGAGACTCCCTTGGAGCAAAAGAAATTCTCATTTTTAAGTGGTTATCAAGGAGAGCTAGCTTCCGGGTTAGGGACTGAGACATGTGTCCACTCCTCCTCTCAGCTCCAGGATCTCACTTGGTGCAGCCCTGTGCAGGCCCTGTGCATTCGCCTCAGTCTCTGTGAGATCATGAGCTTTGATCACGCTGACTTGGCCAGCCTTGCTTTCTAGGTGTCCATTCCCTCTGGCTCTTCCGCTCTTTCTGCCTCCTCTTCCATGGGGTTCCCTGAGCCTTGAGAGGAAGAATTCCATTCAGGCAAGAGGGTTCCAAGGTCTCTCATTCTGCATATTTCTGGCTGTGGATTTCTGCATTTGTTCCCATCTGCTGCAGGGGGAAGCTTCTCTGGCTGGGCAAGCCACTGGTTTATGAGTATAGCAGAATGTCATTAGGAGTCATTTTATTGCTATGTTTTGTTGTTATTTAGAACAGCAGTATTTGCTTTTACTCTAGGTCCCTGGGCGATCTCGTTTCAGGTTCTTGGTCCATTAAGCAGCTTTGGATATGGGTTCCATGAGTTCCATCTCCTCGAGGGGGCCTTAAGTCAAATCAGATAGTAGTTGGTGACTACATTGAGTTTTATGTCACTATCACACTAACATAGCTTGCAGGCAGGACACCACAGTAGATCAAAGGGTTTGCAGAAAAAGGTTTGGAACTGGGCTGGTGGTTACCTTTCTCCTTTGGCAGCATGCAGAGCACCTTCCAGTAGCATGAACAATAGTCTGCAGGGGTGAAAGGCTTTAGGTAGGCATCAGCTCAACTTTTCCATAATCAGTGAATTAGGTAGGTGCTGCTGTCTTCAACAATAGGGCCTTGCCATCCATTTCTATAGAGCCTTGGCAAGAGTCTGAGTCATATGGAGGTTCCTATGGGCCTTCTTTGGCTAAGAGCTCAGTTAGATGTAACCCATTCCTAGTACTAGAAGCTTCATTTGGTGACAAGAGGTGTCCAGTTGAGGCTCTGTCTTTTTCATTGTTTGGCAATTTCTTATATATGTATATATTTTAGGAAGTTTTTAACTATATCAGGTCTTAATCCCAGCACTTGAGAGGCAGGGACAGGCAGATCTCTGTGAATTTGAGGCCATTCTGGTCTATAAAACAAATTCCTGGACAGCCAGGGCTATCACAGAGAACCCCTGTCTCAAAATACACAAAACAACAACAAAAAAGAATATGACCGATGGGCTGGGGGCAAAGGCCAGTGGCAGGTTATTTGTCTTGCTTCATGAGATGCTAGGCTCAATCTTAAGGAGCTGGAGAGCTGACTCAGGGGTTAAGAACACTTAACTGCTCTTCCAGAGGACCCAAGTTCAATTCCCAGCACCCATAGGCAGCTAACAACTGTCTGTAACTCCAATATCTGACCCTCTCACACAGACATGTAGGCAAAACACCAATGCAATAAATTTTTAAAAGTCTGCTACATACATTCAATTTATGACCAGTTATCTCTGGCATCTCTTTGTTTAGTTTTGTCTAGATGATATATCTATTGGCAAGACTGGAGTACTCATGTCTCCTATCACCAGTATGTAGGGTCAATATGTGATTTAGCACTAGTAGAGTTTCTTTTATGAACTAACTCAGTTGCCCTTTGGGGCATAGCTGTTAAGAACTGCAATGTCCTCTTGGTGCATTTTTTTTCTTTGAGGCATATGTAGTATCCTTCCCTATCTCTTCTGATTCCTTTTAGTTTGAAGTTTATTTTGTCAGATATTAGAATCGCTGCACCCACATTCTTCTTAGCTCCATCCTCTTGTAATATCTTCTTCCTTTCTTTTACCCTGAGGTGATGTCTATCCTCCATGTTAAGGTGCTTTTCTTCAATGCAGCAGAAGGATGAATCCTGTAATCACATCTATTCTGTTAGTCTGTATCTTTTTTATTGGGGAACTGAGATCATCAATGTTGAGAGTAATTATGAAGTGTTTGTTGATTCCCGTTATTATTGTGGTGGTGTTATTGTTCTCTCTCTCTCTCTCTCTCTCTCTCTCTCTCTCTCTCTCTCTCTCTCTGTGTGTGTGTGTGTGTGTGTGTGTGTGTGTGTGTTTCTTCCCCTCTTTTGGTTTGCTGATCTGTGATTATTCCCTCTGTATTCTTGGGTGAAGTTGACCTCTAGTCAACCTCCTTCTAGTACCTTCTGTAGTGCTGGATTTGCAGATAGAAGCTGATTAAATTTGGTTTTGTCATGTAATGACTTATTTTCTCTATCTAGACCTGCTCTAAAGTAATATAGCAGGAAAACTTTTAATAAAATAATAAGTTTACATTAACGGCTTCTCTGAATCAGAAGATCATTTTCTCAGACCGTGCAACCTCCAAGAAAGCACACCTTAGGAAGAGATGGTCTAAATCATGTACTAAGAGCTTAGTTAGTTCCTTTCATGGCATGGAAACCACACCTCCAAATTCACAAAGTCAAAGTAACTTTGAATTTCATACTTGATTGATTTACTTTTCCTTTTTTGGGTTCAAGTTTTGGGGCATAATCATTTAGGAAAAGGAGACTAGAGTTGAACATCCCATACATAGGTACGTTGTTGCTCTTACAATTTCTATGTTCCCCTTCCTTGTTCAAGAACACCACAGACAGGCTTCCAGCACTTTGAGGGGAAGCTTTTGGAAGCATTAGGTGAACCAATCAGGACAGAAGCAGCTAAGTCTTAGCAGCCCCGTTGTCCGTGCTGTTCCAGAGAATCTGCATTTGATCCACTTTCCTTACTTGGAAACATTTAAACTTTCAGAGAATACAAGTTGGGACTCTGTCAGGGACACAATGATACTACAAACATCTTGAAGATTTTTTGAGTTTCCAGCATTTATCTGTTCTGGAAAAAAATCTTAGAGATGAACAAAAAAAAAAAAAATCACAGAACATCCAGAAAGTAGGAGCCAATTCGCTGACCACCCTGAAATCTGTGCTGTTACTTAACTTTATCCTAGAATAAATCTGTGACTCTGTAGTAATTCTCCTGAGTTTATCCTCAAATGGCTAATGTTTTCTATGAGATTCCATTTGTGAATCGCTAGACCATCTGTTCATTCAAGATGGCTCTTTACTCAGAGATCCCAGAAAAAAGGAAAACTGTAAAACAGCAGCCATAAGCAATGCAATCACCATTCCTATGACACAGTCA
The DNA here is from genome assembly GCF_903992535.2 of Arvicola amphibius. Lineage (NCBI taxonomy): Eukaryota > Metazoa > Chordata > Mammalia > Rodentia > Cricetidae > Arvicola > Arvicola amphibius. Next base: position 69,946,297 of record NC_052057.2, read on the forward strand.
GGTCCAGCACGGGCTGTGGAAGGATGGATTCTGAACTGTTGAAAAAGGACTACAAGGAGCAAGTAGCCCTGACAGGTCATGGAACAGAGAGGGTGGGGAGGTGTGAACACTACTTGCACACACTTGGTTACAAGTGTTACAGGCATGTCCACCTGGGGTCTGGGGACCACATGTGTACCAGGATCGTTTTGAATGTAGCCCAACACAAAATCATAACATTCTGAGATTCTTATTTGTTTTGAAACTCTATTGTGCAGTTCCGAAGTGTGAATTTCTAGAGAACGTCTCCTACAATATTGGAAGTCTGGCATACCTGTAAGCCTTTCGTACACACCAGGTTTAACTTGCCTCTATCACCAATAAAAATGATAGCAAACACAGCGGCCACTTTTTGTCCTCTAGCCAAGAAGTGGAAAATAAGCTTAGGGAATTTACATTCCCGTTTTGTTTTGTTTTATGAGTGGACAACACACGAACTAGAAAGCCCCTGGCACCATACTACAGAATAGGAGGGTTTGAGCATCACCTCTATTTCCTGATTAAAAGGCAGATCCATGGTGCATCTCTGCATCTCCACCAGCCTCTGGTCTCAACATGCTTCAGTTAGCAGCTAAAGCACTGTCAGTTCCCAGACCCACGCTGTCACGTGACCTCTCTCTGAATTCCTGCAATATTCATTTTCTCCCAGTCCTCCATGCCTATATGAACTCATTCCCAAAGGCACATCTCAAATCATGCTTATTCATACAAGGCTATGACTCCCTAATAGCTGTCATGTATGCTATCTATAAACTCTATAGCACCGTGTATATCTGCGGACATGTTATAATTGCTGTGAGTTATACTGTGCCTTTAATTCTAGTAGTTTGATGTCTTGCCTTTTTTATTTTGACCAGAAGCTCCTGGTTAGGAGAGATGATGTGTTCATACGACCTTATTCAATAAACACACACCCAGGTACTGCTGGCTAAATGGGTAGAAATGGGCACTTCTTGTTCTTAGTATGTTCGTCCTCGAACCGGAAGTCATATATGGTCATGTAGATTAGAGTAAGAGGAATCTGTTGCTGGCTCCTTGTCTCTTCATGGCAGCTCTCATTCTTCCACAGTTTCTTTGAATCTCAGTGCTTTCTCGTGGGCTAAAAGCAGAACTAGGTGGAAGCCATTGGTAGCTCTTTTCAGTCTGAGAATTCTGCAATTCTGCCAAAGTAAAGTTGTTACAAACAGGTCTGATATTAAGAGTTCCATTGCTTTTCTCGAGTAAATTAGGTTGGGAGTATTTTAAACATGTTTGCATATTTCTAAGGAAAGTATGGTTAAAACTGCAATTCAGCTGGATAAAATAAAACATAAAAACAGTCTGATAAAAATGGAACAGGAGTGAAGGAACCGCTTATGGGCTTTGCAGCTGTGCAGTTCTATGAAACAATACACATAACTAGCATATAATAGAAGGTAGGGGTGGTAGGCAATTTAATTTTTAACAATATTCTGATGTAGTGACCCCAACAGTCATGGTCCAAAGCCAGGTTCTGCCATTTAGAGACACAGCCCTACCTACCCCATTTAGTAATCTGCTTTTTCTTCTAATGTTTCTTTTCAATGAAATTCTAACTTCATTGCCAGAAAAGTGATGGGGCTATGTTTGATCCTGTAAAATAACAAGAAGATACATGGCTGTGGTAATTTGTACACAAGAGTGCACATAGTCTACAATTCTTCAGCATTAGAGAAAACTAGATAGTGTTCATATTAAAATTCGAAGCAGTTGCCTGTCCTGGTGGTGCGTGAATATGATCCCAGCCCTCAGCAAGCTAAGGCGAAGTTATTACTAACCTGAAGTTATTACTTCAAGTTCAAAGCCAGCCTGGGCTATAAAACTCTGTCACAAAAAACAAGAATCACTCAACCAATCAAAAGTGGGGTGTGTGGGTGCGCAAGTGCGTTCATGAATGTGTGTGTGTGTGTAAATGTTGATCTGAGTCCTTTCCTCCACAACTCTGAGGATCCTCTTATCTCCCTTGGTTGGCTTCTGTCCTCCTGGTCCTCACCTATCAATGAGGTCTCTTCTCTCAGATGCCCCTTCAAGCTCCTGACTTTGTGATATGTATTTTCTCCAATATCATATAAATCACATTAAAGTTGCTTTAAAACAGAAGTGACATCATTAAATCTACCCTGTTCCATACTAGTCCATTTCCCCCTTTCTCTTTATGGTCAAATTAGAGTCGTCCCAGGCTATGGAGAGGCAGTTTTGTGGTAGAATGTTTGACTAGCATGTGTAAAGGCCCAGGTTGGGAGAGAGGGAGAGAGGAGGTTGGGGGGGTGGGGGAGAAAGAGAGAGAGAGAGGAGGTGAGTAAGGAGACAGAGAGAGAAAGAGACACAGAAAGACACACACACACACACAGAGAGAGAGAGAGAGAGAGAGAGAGAGAGAGAGAGAGAGAGAGAGAGAGAGAGAGAGAGAGAGAGAGGAGGGAGACAGAGACAGAGAGAAAGTGCACAGAAAGACACAGAGGGGTGAGAAAGAGGGAGGGTTAGAGAGAGGGAGGAAGGGAGGAAGAGAAAGAGGGAGGAGGGAAGAGAAAAGGAAGGAGGGAGAGAGAAGGAGGGAGAAAGCGAGTTTATTTAAAGAGAACAGTTTCTCTTCTTATTTTCTTTAGGAGACTTCACTCTATCTTACCTTTTCTTTCCGTTTTTTTAAAATGACTTTTAGAAACACAACTCGAAATTCTCTATCCTCTACAGGGGCTACTGTTGAAACTTGTGGGCCATTTTCCCACACTTCCATGAACAAAGGACGCACATGAATGTGCATGTAAGAACACACACACACACACACACACACACACACACACACACACTTCACAGGCTCTACAAAACAGACTAATTTACAAAGATTCCCTTGGGTGAGAGTCCTCAGAAATAGTGTTTCCTACTGTCTGTCTGTCTGTCTGTCTGTCTGTCTGTCCCTCAAAGGCAGATCTCCCAGGCCAGGAAGTGCTTCGTAGGCAAATGCTGTCATAGTGACATCATATGCTTGGAGTTAGCATGTGGAGCGGGTAAGAGCAGACATGCCTTTGGTCTGGCTGGCTGGAGAATGTAGGTTGTCAATGACTTCTTGATTCTTTAAGGCTGTCCAGAACTCACGTTGTCACCTTGGCTGTGAATGGAAAATGTGGCCCTATAGATCCTTGTGCTTGAATCCAAGGGTTCAAGGTTCCCAGCTGGTAGCTCTGTTTTGGAAGGCTGTGGAACCTTTGGAAAATGGTGCTGGGTATATGGTACTTAGTCCTTACGAGATAGAGCCCATCCCTGTTCTCTGCTTCCTGCCCCACCGAGATATGAGAAGGTGTCACTGCATGCTTCCATTGTCATGAACTCTTCCACGCCTACCCTGCTGTGATGCTCCGAAACCAAAACCCCAAATTAACTCTTCCTGCCTTAGTCATTTTTATTTTATATTGTTTTTGTCTTGTTTCAGCAATGAGGAAAGCAATTTAACATACCTTCTAAAGGTATAGCCATCTGTGAGTGCTGACTTGTTCTGGAACTTCTGAGATGTTCCTGACTAGAACACAGAGATGAAATGGAGAGCCAGTGCACTCCCTGTCCCTCCCTTATTTCCCTCTGGCTTCAACTCGCCTCTCCCTGCTCTGCTCTGCTCTGCACATCCTGCCCCAACTCCCCTGTGACCTGGGAGTCACCCTTGGCTACTTTAACTGTGCATTTCCTTCTGCACCTTTAAATACCTTTTCTTTCATTACATCTGGCTTATCGGAGTCTTCCTTATGCAAAGTGACTCCCTTCTTCTTCCAACTGGGAACACTTCTCTCTGCCATCTGCTCTACCTGCACTGTCCTGACATTCTGGGTCCCACATCATGCTTAAAGTGCTTCGCCTACCACAAACCCCATATTCTTCTATTCTTTTTCTGGTTCAAGGGTGAACTTCTATGTGATCCCAAGGGTTTATCAAACCCTAAAGCTTATGTCCCTCCCTAAGCACCTCTCCACTGCACCTATTTGCGTTATCCCTGCTGCGGTATTAGTTTCTTTCTCCTGCTGCTGCCTCTGTTTGCTTCCATACATGCCTCCAGTCTGTCTTCCTCCTACCTTTGTGGAGGCAGAGCAGCAAAACGAAATGTGTGGTCTGTCCTGACTGCCTTGGTTCATAGCTCAGCTGGGTGCTTACTCTGAGATTTTGTAAAGAAGCAATGCAGCACTCACCCCTTGGGTAACTGTGGGAATGAAATACATGCATGAATGCAAATGGGCTAGAATAGCACCTTGCTCAGAATAAGTACTCTTTATCCGCGGCTACTATTCTTGCACTATCTTGTCACCTTTAGAATTATTTTCAAGGCGATGTTTTCATGCAAATCTAATAATAATAATCTGGAGAAATGCTCTGAAGATTTCTACATTCTTCGAGCTTCAGGGAAGTCTCTCTGCCTTTCTCCATATGCTCCAATTTTCCCTTCAGCCTTCAGGGCTTCAGATGAAGGGTGCTCCCAGCCTTCCTCCAGACCCTTTTTTTAAACCTCCTTTCCTGGTGACTTATTCTCCTGAAGCAGTTTTCCACCCTATGCGCTGGATGGATTTCAAGTCTTCCTTCAAAAATCATTCCAAAAATAAAGTTTAGTGTGTAAGGAAATCGGGGAAAACAAAAAGAACAAGCAAACTATCAAGAGGATTTCAAATGCAATAACACATAGTTTATATTCCTCCTTGCAAACGCATGCCCTAGTTAAGAGGTCTTAGCATAAGACGGTTACTGAGGATTTCTTTTTCCTCCTGAGGCCAATACTCTGCCAAAGTTCATCTGAACTGACAGCCAATTAGCTCTATGAGCTAATTTCTTGTTTTCTACAAACTAAAAATCCTGTGATTTTGAGCATTTAGGATAGTGACCTTCAAGAATGGCATATATCTAGTTATAGTCTTCCATATTTTATAAGTACTTTATATTTCACAGACTTGGCTAAAGAATGAAACAGAGAAATTTGGAGTTAAGTCTTCCAGTGAGGAGAGTTAATCTGGCCTATGTCTGTCCTGCCTCTGGAGTGTGCGCGAGAGACCCGGGGGGATGGAATACTGCTGGTATACAAGACCCCAGTCAAATTCCCAGTATTCCCATTAGGTCTTCACAATCGCCTGCTACCTAGTTCCAGGGACTCTGAGTCCCTTCAGCCTCTATCTGCTCATGCGCACAAATGCTGTCCGCAGACTCATACAGGCACACACAAACACACAGAGATGTGAAAAAACAAGCCTTTAAAAAAAATGAGAGGGAAAAGAGAAAGAAACCATCCTTAAGTTGTGGAGAATAACAAGGAGGCACACATACTAATTAATAGATTCAAAAGAATAATTAATAGATTCAAAAGCAGTCAGTGCTTCAATAACCTATAGGATGTGAGAACAAGAAGAGAAAGAGCTTAATTCCATATTCCTTTCATAAAGATGAAACTTTCCATGTACATTAGTTGAGGCATGGATGGTGTACATTAGTTGAGAGCTGCACAGTATTAAGATAAGGATTCCAAATGAGGAGACGTTCTGATCAGAGCTTAATGGTACGGAAGATAGCTGCCGTGTCTCTGTTCACCGGGGCTCTCTAGGATAGAACTTACAGACGTGTGTGTGTGTGTGTGTTAAAAGAATGATTTACTAGAATGACATACAATTGACAGGGACTAGGTAGCCCAACAGTGATTATTTGCTCCAAAGGTTGAGAACCTGGCAGGTCCTCAGCCCCAAGGCTGAATGCCTCAGATTCCCATTCTGCTGCTGAAGGCCTGGAGGACTCCTGCAGAGCCACTGCTCTTTATTCAGAATGGAGCACCAAAGAAGCTGGGTTTGATATTAGAAAGGATGAAAGCAGCAGCAGCAGCAACGAAGACAGCAGACACACCCAATAGCAAAGACTGAAAGCCAACAAGTAAACAACGCTTCTCACTGGATGGTCCTGCCCTCTCTGCGGCAGGGTCTCCTCTCCTCACTTAATCCTTCCACGCAGGTGCTTTCAGTTGGTTCCAGATCCAGTCACAGTAACAATCAAGAAATGCTATCATCTCAGACTCACATAGGACAGTCTGGCTTCTGCAAACAAACTCTTTATATACCTCTGAAGTATTTAAACAATGTCTCAAATTCACCAACAAATAGCTTAAGAACAAAACACAAGTCTCCAGACTCATTGGTTAAATAACAAGTCAATTCCCCTCTGTTATCTAAAACCAAAACACCAGTTCTTTCTTTTCTATTTCCTTAGTTAATAATTTGGGGAAATATTTTTTTTACAAGAGAATTCTGTCCCATGTTTGACTCTTTTATGCTCCCAGGTTATCAGTCCTTTAAAATCTTTTTTTAATTTGCTTAGTTTTGACTTGGGCAATGTAATAGCTTAGATGCCATTTTACTCTCTGTACTACAGTGTGTTTCCCTGCTGATGGGTGACTCTCTTCACAGGTGAAATACATTTCATGTTGTTCACATACATATATATAATATATACACATAAAATACGTATCATGTAATTGATTATATATATATATTTTTATAAAATTCAAAGTATTTCTACCTGAAAATGAAAAACAAATCTATATCCCAAACTACAATTAATTTAGCATTTGTAGCTATTAAACAGTTATAGTAAATTTACTGCAGTCATAAATAACTGTGTATAAATTTTAAATACTTAGGCTAAACTGCTAGGACATGGACTATAGTCTCTGTGGAAGGAACATGGCTTAGAGGAAAAAAATGGTTTTATTTATATCCATGGAACAAATTAGTTAGGAGTGACATTTTTAATTGGCAGGAAAATAATGATAAGCCTGTGCCGAGGAGATGGTTCAGTTGGTAAAGTGTTTGCCTTGCAATCTCAAGAATGTGAGCCCCAACCCCAGAACGTTTGTAAAAGAAGCCAGGGATTGTAATCTTAGCATTGGGATATGGACACAGGAAGATACCTGGGGCTGCTGGCCAGCAAGCCTAACTGGCCTCATGAGTACCTGGTCAGTGAGAGATCCCTCCTGAAGACAGAACCTGAGGAACGATACCGAAGGTTTTTCTCTGACCTTCATGGGCACCCATACACATGTGTGCACACACATATGCACACACACGCACACACACAAACACACACACACATACCCCTCTTACTTTTGAGTCTTATGACATCAAAATCTACAGTAAAAGTATGCATCTGTGTAGGCTGCCCTGTGCAGTAGTATCTACTATGTATAGAGAATTTGTACCCTAATCCATGATCATGTGCGAAATTGGAAATTCTAGAGCCTAGTGATCAAGGAAAGAGGTATGTGGAAAGAAGAAGGCAGCATAAAAGTCATGAAAAGTTGGTGGACACCCTCATTAAACATCTTGTTCAGTATCATTTGAGAGAGGGGAAGTCTTTCTGCAGGATTTTCTCTCACATTCCAAAGACAAACTAGCACGGTTCTCTTAGTCAAATATTTACCTGACAGGGTCTGAGTCATCCCAGGGAAACTATACAGTCAACGAGAGCGAGCTTGGAATTTAGTTATAGGTCCCTGGCCACCCCCACAGTCCAGCAGGTGGGGCCCACAGAAAGGAGGTCAGCTGAGAAAGTCATGCAGCATTCTGTTGCACAGCTGAGCATTGGGTGATTAATGCTTCAGTCCTGTGTATCTATAAACAGAGCAAGAATCCAAACCTGGAAGCACCCATAGCCCTGCTTCTTATCCCAGGGATTTATTTGCTAACATAAGCTTGAAGCACTGGGTAAACTCCCAGGCATCTTCCTGTACAGCCTTCCAGTTTCTGTGTTAGTCTTACTTCCACTTTCTGCCTTCTTCTCTCCATCACTGAATATCGACCCCTTACCTATGTTCTAAGGATGCCTCTTCCCTCAAGACTGACACGGTTCTCTGTGTCTACAATCTTGGTTTCACCAAGCAACAGCGAGGCTGCCTCTGACCTATAAAATACCCCTGCTTCCAGGAAAATCTCCATCCTACCCTGTTGCCGTCCAGATGGGACAAACATTGCCTCTTGGATGCTGTAATTGCCCAGGGCTCAAGCAAACATCACATTACTTCAAGTTAGTTACAGATCATCTCACTCAGTTTACTCTTGTGAAGTGCCCCGCTGGCCCCACCTTGGAGAGCTATGACCGCTGTGCTGGTCAAGTGTGTACGGAAACATGACTAGGAGAAGGGATACTCAGATAGCTGTTACAATGTTTAGGGCTGTGTCCACAGGATGTGTCTGTAAAGGACTAGAATTAAATCAGTAGAATGAGTAAAGGAGAGTGTCCCACCAAAGTGGGTGGCATCATCCAATCTGTCCATTGAGATGGCCCCAATAGAACAAAATAATGAGAGAGAGTTTCCTTTCTGCTGGGTGGAGCTGGGACACTTAACTCCCCCTGGCCTCAAACACTGACATTTTTGTTCCTCAGGTCTTCATATTCTGGTTCTTACATCAGTATTCCAACATAATCCTCACTGTTATTAGCATTTGATCACACAATTCCTGCAATAAACTCTTCTATCTATCTATCTATCTATCTATCTATCTATCTATCTATCTATCTATCTCTCTATCTATCATCTATCTATCTATCTATCTATCTATCATCTATCTATCTATCTATCTATCTATCTATCTATCTATCTATCTATCTATGTATGAATCTATCTATCTACCTATCTATTTCTATCTATCATCTATCTATCTATCTATCTATCAATCTATCTCTATCTATCTATCTATCTATCTATCTATCTATCTATCTATCACCTATTACCATCAGTCTACCCATCCATCTGTCCATCCATCCATCCATCCATCCATCTAGTCTACTGATTCTTATTCTTTGAGAAATTCTGAATCACTAAAATTGAAAGACAAAGACTAATCAAAGACCCTAGATTCAATTAAGATCATGTCAATGAATGTTGATCAAGAAAGTACTGTTTATTTATTTCTTTAAAAAGCCTTAAAAATCCTAAGTTGTATTTTTATTCAATAACTGATCTGCCTTACATAAACCTGATTCTAGTTAAGTTGGTTAGAGTTGCAGAGTACAACCACAAATAAGTACTAATCATGTAGGAATTGTGTTAATGGAATTTACTGGATGTGATACAGATAGATCTAGGGATGCGGATATAGCTCACTTGCAACTATGAGGACCTAAATTCAATCCCCAGAATGTGTGTAAAAGAGCCAGTAATGGTTGCATACTTGTAATCCCAGAGCCGAGGAGGTGAAGTCAAGTGGATTTCTGAGACTCATTGGCCAACTAGCCTAGCTTATTTGATGAGTTCCAAGCTAGTGAGAGACCCTGCCTCAAAAAGCAAGTTATATGACACCTGAGGAATGACACCCAAAGTTTACCTGGAGTCTCCACTTCCATATGAACATATCCACATAGCATAGGCTAAACAACAAAGTTGGTAGTCTCGTGAAAAAGATCAAGGGGAATGCAGAAGGTCTGAAAGTGTAACCATCCAGTAAAAGGCCTCTAGTGTGAACTGGCTTTCTGTAGAGAAAATGTGTCTACAAGTTTATTATGATTCAGCACAGATACTATTTATCAATACTAGGAGAAATTATTATTTGAAAATTCCACTACTACAAAAAAAGTGGATGCATAGGCTTGTCACTTTTATATACTTTGCTACACAGGAACTATTTATTGAATGATACTCCCTTTACATCCAACCCCCATTTGAGAGCTCTAGAAATATCTTCACAAACTCGGCACAGAATAGATCTTTCCAAGTTATTGAATAACTGACTTTAAGCATTAGCTATATTTTATTTTGTACTGTGTCTAATCTTGTATACATAATTTAATTTCAGCTTTACCACCCTATGGACTAAATACTTGCATTTTTGCCTATTACCATAAAAGAACAATGTAGATTATATTTTTGTCTTCTCTCTCTTTCAATTTACTAGTGGAAATCTTAACTCTTCAGGTGATGATATTTGGGGGAACATCATGGGATGAGTTTATAGCCATCCTGATGGAATTAGTGTTCTTACAAGGAGGAAAGAGACTCAATGCAAAAACAGACAGACATATCAAAGGCCAATCTTGTAGAGGCCCTGACATCACCCTTCCCTTTTGCTTCTGCTTCTCGGAGTTCAGAATTTAGGGAAATAAGTGTTTAGTCCACTCTGTGTGAGGTATCTTGTTCCAGTGACCCTAGAAAACTGATACAGTTCAAATAACATAGCCATACTTGTTCAACTGGAAGGTGATGGAGAACTACTTCAACTGTATAACTTCAAGCCAGAGCCTGCCTTTCCTATAGCCTAGAAATTTCCAGAACATTTTCTCAGCCTGAGAAGCAGCTCCAATTCTGGATTTAAGGCACCAGACTCTGTAAGCCCCAACTTGTCTTTGTTACTCAGTAAACATTTCCCTGGAAGGACAACCATAAAACACTGTGCTGGTTCTTGTCTGCATCAAGATTTCTGAGGTAGCTGTTGCTGTCCTGGATTTAACTCATACAGGAGACTGTGTCTACCTTCTGTGAGCAGAAATGGGGGACACTGGATATGTTCTCTCTAGAGAGCTAGTGATTTGAATATGGAATGTCTGCCTAGACTCACATGTTAATGTTTGGTTCTCAGATGGTGATGATACTTTGGAAGGTTCTGGAAACACTAGGAAGTGGGTCCAGTTGGAGAAAGTAGATTATCATAGGCAGGTTCTTGAGAGTATCGTCTTCTTAAGCTTCTCCTATCTTACTCTACTTGGTGTACACCAAGGGATGAAGACATTCCTTTGGGCGACAAGTTTCTGCCACCGCATTTTTCTGCATGATTTATAAGACAATGCAGCCATGGAATAAACCCTCTAAATCTGTGAGTCAGGGGAAATCTCCCTTTGTTTAGATTTTTTTTTGTGTGTGTAGATTTTTTTGTTCATGGCAGGATAGCTAACCAATATATAGTACTAAACATTCTTTAGGTGTGAATTAATTATGGGAGCAACATTTCAGCCCTTTAGAAAATCTGGGTGCACCAGAAGCCTGAGAGCCAAATAAATAGCTAATTGTTCATTACTTTTGTCCATTATTAGGGTGGGGAAACCCTAATTTGTTTTGTTGGTTTTACAGGTACTGAAAGTGTGATTTTTACAGAATAGGAATGTGGTTTTCTTTATGAAGGAATACCTGACTTCCTTGGAGTAAGGGACAATTGACTCAAGTTCTTTAAGTCAAACCCAGAAAGGACTTTCATTCACTTACATTGTGAATTACATGGGCCATAGGTTTCAGGACAGTGTCTGCTATCCAGACTGGCTGCCAGCACAGGTGACAAGACATGACAGCAGCAGTACAAAGTGAAGCTGAGATGGAGAATCCAGGCCAGGCTTCTGCACAAGGGACCAGAAAGGAAACGTGCCACATGAGGAAGTCCCAATACCCCAGTAGCCCAGTACCCCAGTGCCCCACACCCCAGTACCCCAGTACCCCAGTGTATTAGTACCCCAGTGCCCCAGCACCCCAGTACCTCAACACCCAGCATCCCAGCCGCCCCAGCTCCCTAGTGCCCCAGCGCCCCAGTACCCAGTGCCCCAGTATTCCAGTGCCCAGTGCCCCCAGCACCCCAGTGCCCCAGCTCCCTAGTACCCCAATGCCCCAGTGACCCAGTACCCCAGCGCCCAAGTGCCCCTGTGCCCTGGTGCCCCAGTACCCTAGTACCCCAGTACACTAGTGCCCCAGTCCCATGCCATGGAAAGAAGAGAATGCTCAAGGATGTCATCTGGATTTTCCTTCAATTTGGATACAGATAAAAGGAAAAGAGGCCACCAAGGAACTAAGCAATAAAATTGTTTTTTTTGTTGTTTGTTTTTGTTTGTTTGTTTGTTTGCTTGCTTTTTCGAGACAGAGTTTCCCAGTAGTTTCTAGTGCCTGTCCTGGAACTAGCTCTTGTAGACCAGGCTGGCCTCGAACTCAGAGATCCGCCTGCCTCTGCCTCCCGAGTGCTGGGATTAAAGGTGTGCGCCACCACTGCCAGGCCAATAAAATTGGACACTATGCATAGTTAGGGAGTATGTGCCATGTTCTGACACGGACTGGCTCAGTTGTCCCAACAGCAGCTGACTTAGGTTTCAAGGTCCCCCCTATGACTGTCAGAGCCTGACTCTGGGTCCCTGCAATCTCCTAGTTTGGGGGGGGGGTACAGCTCTTCATTACAGACAGGAATACCAAGTCCCAACAGAGTCCTAGTACCGGTGTCTTAGATAAACTGTGGCTAGCAACTGAGGCTGATAATATCTCAGTATTGGGTGCTGAACGAGAAGGCAAGGTTGCTATACACACACCATGAAAACAAAGTTTGTCTGACCTCAACGCTTCAAAACCATGACTGCCCTTGAAGGATTTCTTCCCTTCTGGGACTAAGATTCTACTTTATTGAACTTGTCACACAGTCTAGACTCGGAGCAAACCCTCGGTGGACACAGGACCACCACCATGAAGACACAGGATACACCCACTATGGAAACCAAGTTCCATCTTTTGTTACTCTCTGTGTACGATCCGGCAGTCCCTCCTCTGCCTAGCAGCACATGCACCCGAGGCTGCAGGAAAAAAAGAGGTTCCTATAACACCCCAGATTTCTGTTCTCAAATGTTAAACTGAATAGAGGGGTCCCTACAACATAATCTTGATGAACTTTCTTCTACTTAAGAATGCATGAGGTTAGCCGGGCGGCGGTGGCGCACGCCTTTAATCCCAGCACTCGGGAGGCAGAGGCAGGCGGATCTCTGTGAGTTCGAGACCAGCCTGGTCTACAAGAGCTAGTTCCAGGACAGGCTCCAAAGCTACATAGAAACCCTGTCTCGAAAAACCAAAAAAAAAAAAAAAAAAAAAAAAAAAAGAATGCATGAGGTCAAACACCTCCCCCCCATACACACACACATTCTAACTACACAGAAAAGAGCTAGTTCACCCAATAAGCATTTTGCCCAGGAAAAGGACCTCATCTTGGTAGATTTAAAAAGACGATTATCTAGAGATGGGAAGACAGATCAGTCGGTGGAGTGTTTGCCCAGAGTGTGGGAAGCCCTGGATGAGATTGTTCTGCACTGAAAGGTTGCCACTTTGGCCCATGCTTGCAATCCCAGCACTCAGGAAGTGGAGGCCAGAGGATCAGAAGTTCAAGCTTGGTTATACAGCAAGTTGGAGGCCAGCCAAGGATGTATGAACCTTGTCTCAAAAAAAAAAAAAAAAAAAACAAAAAAAACAAAACATAACAAACAAACAAACAGAAATGAAGCCAAAGAAACCATATTATATAGTAACTAACACAAATGCTTAAAAGATAACCCCAAGTAAAATTTATGAGCCCAGTAATATAGTTGAGGTAAAATCTCTTCAGCTGGCTAATTTTCTCAGGACAGCACTGCTCTGAGCACGATGCCAGCTGGCTGTGTGTGGATGTGAGAAAACAGCTATGTGGGGCATTGTTCCTGCCACAGACATTTTTCTCAGCCTTTTTCTTTGCTCATGGCCCTGTTGTCCGGGCACCTGCAGCCGGATCAGCCAGCTTGCACAAACAGCTTCCCAAGTGAATGACGTATCTCCCTTCTCTGCTGTTCCCAAAGACCAACATCTGTCAGAGATCAGCGTGAGCATCCGAGTATTAAAGTGCTCACTGTTCTAAAGCCTTGCAGCTAATTTTCCCTTGGGTAAACAGAGCCAACAATGCGTAAATACGGGAGGATCAAATATCCTCGGCTATCAGAGGGAACTGTGAGTGCAGACTCTAATGCATATCAGAGATGCAGACTAAAACAAAACGTAGTCCTAAGAAACGGGACAGAGGCTCTGCACATCATGAGAGTGGACCATGGTGCCCTTCGTGCCTCCTGGTTTTGCCAGAGCTGAAGAAGCATCTTGGAGAAGGGTGGCAGGAGAGGGAGCGTGGGATATGGGATTAAGGGTCCACCAAGTCTAAGTGGAAACAATAGTATAGGATCTTCGCGCAGGCATCCCACACCAATGCAACCCCACACTCTGTAATTATACATGGAAAAGATTTCTACACGGAACCCACTAATTGCATCTGGAGGCAAGTCCCACCAGGAAGATGAGCCCCAGTTAGGCTTGGATTCTCGGCCTTTAAGTCCATGTTTTTGCCCCTCTAATGGCTGGGTCAGCCCCCGGGGAACAGCCTGAGCTTGTCTTTCAGCAGAACAGCCTTTTAGGAATTCTTGTCTGCTATGGGACATGCTCCAAACATCTATACAGCTCTTTGAAGGGGGTCCCTGGTTTTTTGTTTTGTTTTTAGTTACCCCCCCCCCATTATCCAATATGCAACCACACAATCATTTTCTAATTGTTTTAAAAAGTAACAACTACAATAAAATGTATCCAACTGTCTAAATGAGAAATTTACTTTCAACCACTTCAAAAAAAAAATCTGTTTTCTTGTTACTTTAAAAGAGGATGTGACATTCTTGCCACAGACAAACTTCCTGTTCTTGTCCTATGGATCTTCTGGATGTAGTTTTGAATTTTCTAATATTAAGAAACTTCAAATGGTGAAAGCAAATAAATAGCTGATGGCATTTTTGGTAAATTAGCTGTACATGAGCAGAAAGTGAAGGTCCTTAGCGAGAAGCCGTGGGAACCAGTCAGTCACTGTGTGCTGAAAGGTCACACACTTGTCGCACCAGATTGTTCCTGGTCCCCATAATGCTACTGTTTATGGGCAGCTCGCATGAGTCTTCTCCAGTTCGAGCTGGAGCCCCTAAGAAACTGCCGTAACTTTCGGAGAAGAAGGAAAAGGCAGCCTATGTGGGAAGCTGAGCATCTATCGAATCTAAACTGAGGGCAGTTGAAGGATTTGTCTAACGCAGACCTGTGTTCCCCGCTGTCTGCTTCATAACTGTGAACCGAGGGTAACGGACTGAAAGCAAAGGAAATGTGGAAAGTTCATTTCCAATGGTGTAATGGATGTTTAATCCCTGAGATGACAGAGTCAATAACAACATATGGATGCTGCAAACTGTAAACTATCTATAATTATGTATTATTAACTGAGTTAAGATGGCTGTAAGAACGTGAATGGCAAAAATTATTAAAAATCACCGTTCTACTAAAAAAATTCTTTTTATTATTGCTAATTATATGTATGTGTGCGAATGTGTAGGTATAGGTAGGTGCATGTGAATAAAGGTACCCATACAGGTCAGGTATGTTGGGTCCCTCGTGTCTAGAGTTACAGGTGATCGTGAGCCACATGATGCAATGCTAGCAATTGAACTCAAGTCTTGTGGAAGAGCAGTTTGTACTCTCAACTGCTGAGCCATCTCTCTAGTCCCTTCATTCTTTCTTATGTTTTAATGTATTTAATTATAAATGCATTTTATTAGTTCTTTAATTTCTGAGAGTATAGCCTTTCCCTCTTCCCTTTCCACCCTTCACGCCCTCACATGCCCCTCTGAGTTCTCCTTCACACTTTTGCCAGTGCCTTCATTCTAGTGGTTTACATTTTTGTGAATGAGTCCTGTTACCTTTGTGGACAGAGAAACAGACAAGTGTGTGTTAAGAGAATGGTGGCAAATTCAGAGCTCATGTGAAAGAAATTCTCTAATTTTTTTGTGATTTCCTATACTTCATTTCTGTCCCACAAAGTGTATTCCTGTGTTTCTGTCTTCAGAACTAAAGAACGTATAGTCTTGTTTTTTTTTTTGCATTTTCTCATGTAAAACCTATTTTCTCATGTAAACTGTTACCGAGGTGACTATTCTCCTTGTTTCTAAATGAGCCAAGTAAAGCACCGAGCTGGAAGTGTTCAAGACAGCAGTGGAGTTAAGACTTCTAAACTTTCAGAAGCAACTCTAGCCTAACACATCCTGTTTCTTCCTTATGAAGAAGCGGCCTTTCTGTCTTCTAAGGACCATGGGATTCTTTCCAATTTTCATTTTTCCCACTGGAACCAATTTTTAAATAAAAAGACTAATGAAAGTTAAGTCACAGCTAAATTCCCCACTTTAATTTACACAGATTGTTTCAAAATAGTGCAACTAGCAACTGAGATAACACTGAAGCTGATACAATCCCATGCACATTTGTTTTCTGTTTGATTTTTTAAAAGATGGCCTTCTTCTTCTTTTTTTTAATCAAAGAGAATAGTGGTGTTTAGGTGAGCCATTCTCCTGGGCCTCTGGGGAATTGCTGGTCTCTAACTAGCCCTGGGAAGACACTAGATTCCATCCGAGAAAGCATTACCTTGAGGCAAAAATCCTTTCCTAGATCTGTCTAAATCCCTCTGCTGGAGTGTAAGCCCATTTCCTCTCCATCCTCAGGAGAAAGGGAAACAGCTGTGTGTTATCTTTTAACTCATCCTCTGTGACCCTGAGGGCTGGGCTGGCTCTAATGTCAATGCACCATGCTAAGAGCCAGGTCAGACACTTTTCTAAGAAAACTCAGGTTGTTTGTTTTTTTCTTCAATCCTGACTCTGATTCCCCAACACTCTTTCCAGGTTCTTTTTTTTTTTATGATGCAAGCAGGGATTTGGACCATTAACAGCTTCAAGCCTGGGAAGTCTCTCACAGGATTGCTTGGATTCTTCAGGCCGCCCCAGGCTGGCAGAGATGAAAAGCTGATACCATGATACCATGATAGCTGAGACTAATATCTGTTGCTGCTTTTCCAGTTGCATTTAGTACTTCTGGAAATTCTTGCTCGGGTCACAGTCATATTCCCAGCTGGGATCGAAATACACCATACGAAGGATTCATATTTCTATCTAATTCATTATACTGAAGGCTTTATGAAGCATCTGGGCTCTGGATTAATGGATTCATAGGGAATCCATTTGGAACCATGAAAAGAATATTTTCTGTTGATCAATCAAATCTTGTCCTACTCTGAAGAGACATTTCAAGGTCTCATCAAGTCTGTTTTTAATGTCTCATTAACAAGTAGCAAATATATAACGCCAAACTGGCTGCCACACCAAAGGAAATCAGACAGAAAACTGCAGAAAGGAATTAGACTTATTTTCTATACTATAAGCAAACCCAAATCCATGTTTTTAAGAAAAGAAAAATAACCCCATCCTTCTATTGTGCTGTTTGAATCTCCATCTTTGAAGCATCAAGTGACAGTTACCAACCAGAAGCTGGGCTCTGGGCCCACTGTTCTGAGGTCTTTGGCTTTTTATTCAAGAATAAAGTAAAAGCCCTCACAGATCAGGTCAGAACACACTGCTGAGGAGCAATGGTCTATCTGGGGGCACACAAGGGCCCTATTTATTGTTTGGACTTTGTGTTACAGTGCTCAAGAGAAGGGCGAATTCAATTACTGGGTCGTAATTAGGGTGAATTCCAGGGAACCAACTTGGGGGATTCACCTCAAACAGGTCAGATGCACCCATCCCTCAGTTACCAGGCCTTAAGAGCCTGAGCCTCCTCACCTTCTCCTTATCTTGATACCCTCCCCCCTCCATCACCAGGACCTAAAGAAATTTTTTTCCTTAAACATAACCTTGTCCTCTGCTCTGCCAGCACTTGCCAGGTCCAAGAGAGCACTGGACAGTTCCACAGAGCCTCCACAGCAGTGAAACAACCAGCCACCCCAGGACGTGGCCAGTACCCCAACTTCCTCAAATCCCCCAATATTTCAGTGCCCACAAACCAGCAGGAAGCAGTCTTGAGAACTCAACTTTCTCATCTCCTTAACCTGCCATGCCTAACTCTTCACATTTTTAATAAAAAAGAAGGGAGAAATGTTACTATCCACAACTTCACCCAACCTCTGGGCACAGTGCTGTCACCCCTCTGTGTATGACAAACAGTTCCCTGACTGTATGCTGTGCAAAGGTCCCTTTAAGAGACAAGCTGTGCCTGCTCCTCATCTCTCTCTTTTCCCTGCCCTTCTTTTGAAGAGGCAGGTCTCTGTCTCTCTCTGTCTCTCTGTCTCTCTCTCTCTCTCTCTCTCTCTCTCTCTCTTTATGTCTCTCTGTCTGTCTCTCTCTCCTCCTCCCTCTCTCTCACATTCTCCCCACCCCCTCTGTCTCTTTGTCTCTCCCTCCCTTTCCTTCCCCCTACCCTCCTCTCCTCTCAATAAATTCCACACCCAAACTATGTCTGTATAGCATATTGTGTCACCTGCCATGGTCACCACCCACAGTGGGACCTTGACCTGCCAGGGTCCCACTCACCCTGTATCACATCACTAAGTAGCAAGCAGGTTGCTAAGTGCATTATTTAGAGAGGTGTGTGGTCATAACCCAAGGCAAGGGGAGTCTCATCCTCCTTGCATGCTAAACTTTCCCCTATGCTTGCTAGCCTCAGCTGCAACAATATTTAAGATAAGTATCTATAAATCTATTATGCAGTTTCATAATGGAACTAAGTTTTGACTATGAATTAGTTCATTTGGAAAATCAAAAACATTTCTAAAAAATTCTAAGTAACAGGAAATAACACCAAGACGATATCAGTGACATGGTCTTCATCAGGGCTTATTTCAATTGTCTTATTTATTGAGATTTCCTTTGTAGCTATATTGTAAATTTTGGAGAATTTTCCATGTGGTGCCAAGAAGAAGGTGTTTTGTGTTTGGGTGAAATGCTCTATAGATATCTGTTAGGATCTATTTAAGTCCTAACATTTGTTAGTTATTTCTCTTTTCAGTTTCTGTCAGGGTGACTTGTCCATTGGTGAGAGTGTGGTGTTCAAGTCTCCCAATCTTATTGTGTGGGGACTCACGTGTGATTTAAGCTTTAGTAACGTTTCTTTTAAGAATGTGGGTGCCCTTATATTTGGGACATAGATGTTCAGAACTGAGACATCATCTTGGTGGATTTTTCCTTTAATGTGTATGAAATTCACTTCTCCACCACTTTTGATTCATTTTGGTTGGGAGTCTAATTTGTTAGATATGAGGATAGCTATGCCAGCTTGCTTCTTAGGTCCATTTGTTTGGAAAATCTTTTTCCAACCCTTTACTCTAAGGTAAAGTGCTGTCAAATAATCCTTTTATACACTATGAAGATGTTTTGCTCTCACTGGTTTAATTAAGAATCATCTGGTCAATAACTAGGCAGAAAGAAGTCAGGTATGAGAGTCTGACTGAGAGAACGTTGGGAGGGAGAAGGGTAGGATCCCCAGCTAGACTCAGATGAGGCAGGAGATGGAAATACTGTGCTGAAAAGGGTAGTGGCACGTGGTAGAGCATAGATAAGAAATATGGATTAATTTAAATTGTAGGAGCTAGTTAGTAACAAGTCTAAGCTATCTGCCAAGCATTTATAATTAATAATAAATCTGTTTCTATCAAATTCCATTTGACAAAAGACCACAACATAGACAAAATCCCCGTTACACTCTATAGTGTCTTCAATGCCTGAGATTCTCTCTTCCATCTCTTATAATCTGCTGGTGATACTTGCATCTGTAGTTCCTGTTCACATACTCAGATTTGCCAGTTCCAGAATTCCCTAAGTTTGTCTTTGTGTTTTCCTTATTGCTTCTATTTTAATTTTCAGGTCTTGAACTGTTTCTTTCATATTTTTTTCTTCTTGTCTTTTAAAAACAAATTTATTGATTTCTTCTAATTTTTGTTCGTCTTTCCCTCCATTACTTTAAGGGCATTTTTCTGTGTCTTCTTTAAGGACCTCTATCATTTTCATAAGACTATTTTAAGGTCATTTTCCTGTGCTTCAGCTGTGTTGGATTGTTCAGGTCTTGCTGTTATAGGATAGCAGGGTTCTGGTGATGCCCTATTACCCTTTCTGTTAGTGATTGTGTTTTTACGCTGGTGATTAGGCACCTGGATTTGGGGTGATTACAGGTCTAGGTACTGATTCCTGCATTTGTCTTTGTTGAATATTTGTTTGTTTCCTTGGTTTCTCTTTCCCCTCTGATCTTCTGGCCTAAACGGCCAAGAATTCTGATGACTAGTACTCTTCAGGTCCAGTAGGGAGTCACCTATGGGGTTTTGGGGAACTGGTCTTCCTTGATCTGGCATAGCCTCTGGTAAAACAGAGGTCTGGGGTCCCTAGATGTAGCCTTGTGTCCGGTAAAGTGGAAGTCTTCTTCCAAAGTTGTAGGTCAAGATATGGAGGCCTCCCTGCTCCTCAGAGGTTATAGTCTGTGGTTGTTGGACAGGCTTAAATGGGTTTAGTGTATGGTGGGCAGTGTCTTGCCTGGCGTTCCCAGATTCAGTCCTCCTCCTATAAGGCTGCTGGGGCTGTGAGGCCTAGTGTGGAGCCCAGGGGAGGGACTGCAGTTTGCGGTAGTTGGGCAGGCTTTAAAGAGTTTCAACTGGCAATGGGTGGTATCTTACCTGGGATCCCTAGATCCTGGCTGAACTCTGGTAAAGTGAAAGTCTTTTTCCAAAGTTATAGACCAGGATATGGAGCAAGTGTGAGTATGTGTGTGTGTGTATGTGTGTATGTGTGTGTGCGCGCGTGCACGCGTGCAGTCTGGAGTTGTTGCCTGTCCTCTCTCTTCAGACTCACCAGAACAGTTCAGTTTAAGGGTGTGGGCTTCAGAACTAACGTCACATATTTTGTTACTGAGCAGCGGGTGCCTCTACGAACCATAAGATGGTGAAGTAGAATTGCTTAGTTTGGGAATGTAAAATATCATTGAAGGTGAATCAAGATGGAGACAGCAGAAATAAAGGTAATGTGAATTATGAATAAGAAGTAATGAAATGGAGAAGGAAGAGAGAGAGGTGGTGGGAGAGAGAAAGCGAGGAGAGGAGAGAGAGGAAAGAAGAAGAAAGAAAGAAGGAGAAATGGTATTAAAGAGATGAGGTAATATGAAATAATTACATGTAGTCAGGTCAAATTAACTAATTAAAAAATACTTTCATGTTCTTTTAAAAAATAAAACTAAGGCAATATTATCTAAAATAGAAAAGATAAAACAGAAGACAAAAAATAAAAAATAAAAAAACAGGTAAAATAAAGAAGAATAGAAAATAGAGGATCCCAATACACCTAAAGCAGCAATCCTAATATCCAACACCCAAGAATAAAGATAGCTTCTAAAAACTGGCAAGAGGAACAATGAAAATTAGAATACATATCGTTACAAATTTGTGTAGACAGCTGGGCGGTGGTGGCACACGCCTTTAATCCCAGCACTTGGGAGGCAGAGGCAGGCGGATCTCTGTGAGTTCGAGACCAGCCTGGTCTACAAGAGCTAGTTCCAGGACAGGCTCTAAAGATGCAGAGAAACCCTGTCTCGAAAAACCAAAAAAAAAAAAAAAAAAAAAACCAAATTTGTGTAGACAGACTCAAATGCTACAGGTTGTGTGCTGGTGATTTGTTCATCCTTCCTGCCTGTTCCTCTGCCTCTCTGCTCTTTTTTCTTTCCCATTCTTTTCCCTTTTGTTTTGGGCTTTGTCTTACCTGAAACATGCACAGCCTTCTAAGAACAGAATTTGATTCCTCAACCCATATTTCTTCTCCAATGAGGAGGACTTGCTCGAAAAAGAATGAGCCTAAACTGTGCCTCTGCCGCTGCACATCCGTAGTCCTCCTATCATGTGAGGTTTTGACTACCTAAGTCTGAGCCTGGGCTGTAGCTTGCTGGTTGCTAAGATGCACAAATGGAAGGCCTCTGTTATGTTGACATTGCTAAAAGCAGAATAAGGGCTCGAATCATGTGCTGTAATTTCTTTAAAGGTAGACAATAGACTAATTTGTGAGAGTCACATTCAAGCATGAGACTAAACCTGCTATGATTTCCCTCTCAAACAACTTTTTTAGGACTAGTTTAACCTCTATCTCCAAATAGTATGGCCGTTGTTAGTGCCACACCATAACACATCCCTGGTGGCCCCAAAGGGTTAATGTTTGTTTGTGAATTTGACTATGTGGACATGATTTCAGGAATATGGAGAAGAAGCACAACTTTATGATATTTTAAAATGTTTCTATCGGTGATGTCTACCTCCCTCATCTAAGTCATGTGAACGAGCATGGGTGGCGGTTAATTAACTCAGAGGGTTATTGAAGACTTTTAGAAACACAGGCGGGAAAACACTTCCCAGTTAACAAAATCATCTGTTGACTATGAGTGACTGTACAGACCATATCCTGGGTGGTCCTAGCTGCTCAAGGAGGGTAAACGCTTTCAAACACTGCTGCTAGCAGGACTTGAAAGGCTAGATACGAACACCTGCTCTCTTCCTTTACAAGGGTATTTCTCGTCAGCCTCTTTCCCACTGGTCACAAGAGAAGTCAGGTCAAGGATGTGAGTGCATGGGAGTCTGAAACATGACAAAGCAGGTCTCTTTCTCTCTCTCTCTCTCTATCTCTATCTCTCTCTCTCTCTCTCTCTCTCTCTTACACACACACACACATACACACACACACACACACACACACACAGACACTGGTTTCTCTATGACAGTCTATAAGACCATGGGAGAACTGGGGTGGAACACATGCATTGCCTGCCCTGAGAGTGAATAGAGCATCACTCTGTGAGAGAGAAAAAAAAAAAAAAACAAGAAAGAGAGCCATTCTGAGTTTTGTTCTATCTACCAGGGCAGTCATATAGATCACTGCCAACAAAAGAGGAAGAACAATCCACCACTCCCCATTTTGGACACGATAAAAGGAACACATTTTGAAGTTGATGTTTCTCACATCCATAAAGTTATGTTCAGTGACTAAGGGTTACTCCAGAATGGGTTGGAGCAACTTCCAATTGAAAAACATTGTACTGCATTTTAAGGAGACTCAGAAAAATGTACAAATTCTCCCCAGCTGGATGAGGTAGGTCCCTGATTACTCCAAAGACCAAGCACATTTCCTTCTCCCCATACACCTTTGGGTGTGGTACAGCCAATAGGATAGTGTGCTATCAGCTATCTTAAAAATGATCTTTATATTTTCTAAGAGATGGTAGAATCTCAATGTTCTTTTCTTCTAATTCAATCACATTCAAGAATTCTCCAGCTGTAATTTAGAACAGTGGTTCTCAACCTGTGGGTCGAGATCCTGCATATCTAATATTTACATCATGATTCATAACAGTAGCAAAATTATGGTTATGAAGTAGCAACAAAATAATTTATGGTTGGGAGTCACCAGAACATGAGGAACTGTATTTAAAGGGTCACAGCATCAGGAAGTTGATTGAGAACCACTGATTTATAAGTTACCGCTGTAAATGTTCAGAATGTTCTCCTTTCTGCCACGAATTGCCCCAACTTCTTGTCATTCCACCTGTCTCTAACATTCAGTTCGGGCCAGAGTGGACAGTTCTGTACCTTTGCAATAGTTCATTACTTGTTCCATTTCTCCAAACTGTTAAGATGGTTCTGCTTTCTCAATGGCTCACCAGTGCTCTCTGGGTATTCGCGCCATTTGGCATGAAATAAAATTCCAATTAATTGGCCATGGGACAGGTTATGGTGCAGTCCGTACAGCTGTCTATTCTCCGTTTCTAGGACTGCCTGTAATTTAGAAAGGAAGTCTACAACACAGAAAGATTTCAAGGCTTACACTAAATTAAAGGAAAGAATGTGTCGAGGGACTTCTCACCAGGTCATGGTTCCAAGGAACAGAAGTCTGCTTTTGCTGTAGATAGTCACAAGGTAAGTTTGATAGGAGAATCCAGACCAGTGTGGAGCCAATTTCTCTCCCTCTCAAGTGGCAGTTTCTCTCATTACCACAAGATAAGAGACAAATGGGTATTGCTTGTGAACTTTCAATAAATACTTTTTTTTTCTTCTAAATCCTGCAGTGCATTCATTGCAGAGCAGAACGGCTAACACGACCAGAATTCTGTAAAGTTCCTGTAGTGCGACAAGGCAACTGTTTAAACAAACTCCTTGAATTCCCATTAACACAAGACAAGTAGGCAAAAGTATTTGGGGTTCTCAGCGCTTAGGGCTTGCGAGCAGCCCCTCATCTCGGTCTCAACTCCTCCGTAGTGGGACCTGCTGAGTCAGTGAACAGGTGTGTGGTGGAAAATGGTGGGTTTTCAGGTGAAGTTGCTCAGGGTGCAAGGCAGTGTAAGGAGCAACGGCTGGGACTCCCAGCGGCACATTGGCGAGAAACAGGAGAAAGAAGCACTTGCCCAGGCAGTAATGAGCTCCGGGTGAGAACTCTGCGAACTAGAGGCCTCTAGTGTTCAAACGTCCCAGGGCTTTGATTGATGAACAATTGTTTAAGATTCTTAATTTTCCATTCCATTAGCACATAATGTTATTTTCTCCTGTGATGAAAAAAAACCCTTTTTGTGTCTGGCTACCACAAATGTATATCATTAGCCATAGAAAAGGCTGTTTTCCCAGTGGGAAATCACTTAGTAAAATAGACATTCTGTGGCAAGCTTGGGATTGGAAAGAGAAAAGTGAGGCTCACTTTGGCACTTAAAGTGGCTGATTAGGTACACAGTGCAACATTTTCTCATATTTGCACATTGTTAGATTTACAGACTTTTCAGTCTTCTAATAGCATATAAGAAATAACGTATTCAATTTGCTGTAAAATGTGAAAATGCTCAGTTACTGCCCTGTCTCCCAATGTGCAACTTACAGTCAGCCATCATCATTCAATTTGATGCATTCACCATGCACACTGAAACCATGCACTAAGAGAATACAGAGAGTGCTGGAGCCACAGCCCAGTGGTGAAGAACCCTGAGTGTTCTTCCGGAAGATTTAGGTTCAATTCCCAGCACCCACATAGCAGCTCACAACGGTCTGTGGCTCCAGTTCCGGAGAATCCAGTGCTCTCTTCCGGTTTCCATAGATACCAGGTGTACATGTGACACACTGACATACATGCAGGCAAAATACCCATGTGCATAAAACAATAGGATATTAATTTAAAAATTAAGAATTTTAGAAAAGAAGACAGGTAAGAACATGTAAGAAATTCAGTCATTCTGCTCAGTTTTTGTTGAGGCCAAATTTCATAGGTCCATGCCAACACTTGGGGTGTTTTGTTTTGTTCTAACTATTGCTTATCCAGAAAATTTTTATCCAAGTGCCTTGCACATGGAATATCTGGTATATATCAGTGGTCAATGTGGTCAGTATGCTCCTGGCATAACAGCCAAAGGTCTTTATGAATATTGAACAAGGAGTATAGCACTCGCTACAGTTAGGACTCAGTATTACAGAGGAGGAGTCCACAGTTCAGTGAGAGTATATGTTACAGGTAAATTTAATGCTTACTCTAAAATCAGGGAGGGTTTCCTTGAGGGTGCTATATTAACCTAAAAGCTGAAAGTCAAACCGAAATTAGGAAAGTCGATAGAAGTAAATGTGTTCCCATAACAATGTCAGAATTTTCCGCTCTCTCTCTCTCTCCCCCTCTCCCTCTCCCTCTCCCTCTCCCTCTCTCTCTCTCTCTCTCTCTCTCTCTCTCTCTCTGTGTGTGTGTGTGTGTGTGTGTATGGTGGGGGGTGCATGCGTGTGTGTATCATTTTGACTTGGATAAGATGATATCTTAAGGGTGTTTAAATGTGTACTTATATCTGTGATGGCTAAGAATGTTGAGTATTTTAAAATATATTTCTCAGCCTTTTGTGCTTCATCTTTTGAGAAATCTGTTTAGTGGTATGCCCCATATTTTAATCGAAGGCCCCTGTAACAGAGAGGCAATAGCCCTGCTGGACATCATAAGCTAACAAATAAAAGCCTGGCATCAGGAAGGAGCTGTTTCCTTTGGAGTTGTTGGACAGGGAGGTCCCATAGGCTCGACAACATCGACAGCTTTTCCCAGTGCTCCTGATTCCTGGCAGAGTTTGACAGTGAGATTATTGCTGAAGACGCTGCACACTCGAATCACAGGACACGTAGGAATTAAATTGGTCCAGCTTCACCCTTTCTAGTTAGTTTTTCTAATGCTGGAAAGTACTATGCTTGCTAGAGGAGGAGAAAAGTAACCATCAGTCTTAGCTGCAAATTCTGCAAGCTAATGATGACTGGGCTGGCAAGACATACCCAATGGGGCAGTAGTGGCATGGCCATCATGAGAATAGCAGCTTCTTTCTGATTGAATTCCAGATCAGTTCCACAGGATGAAACCTACCCCTGGCATCATTATCTGAACCAAGAACCTGTGGCTAGACAGGTCGAAGGCCTTAGGGGAAAATCTACTGCTATAATTCTGGTTAAAAGGCCCTCTATCTATTGTTATCCACTAACAAATCAGTGCATCTTTCGGCCCTCATCAGAGAAGCTTCTCTTGGAGTGGGAGGAAATTAACATAAAGACCCACAACAGATCAAGGTGTAGGGAATAAGGTACTGAAATACTCAGCTCTAAGTGAAACATCCATATCACATTCCTCCTTCCAAAACTCAGAGATCATTGTGGGGAAGGGAGGTGGGAGACGGTAAGAGCCAGAGGTGATAATGGCTACAAAGGAGCAGTGATTTCACGTCAGAGCAGGCCAGATGCACATAGGAGCTCATGGCATTTGTGACAATATTCACCAGACCTGAGTAAGATCAAGTTAGGCAAAATTCCATCATGGAAAGAGTTGCAAAGAAATAAGGCTAAGACAGAACCTCAGACCATGCAGAGGCTCCTATTGCTTTTGATCTCTCTCACTAACCCTTCTCCAACCTGAAGGTAGGATTTGCACCTGACGTCTAAACCTTGAAGTCTGGGTTACTTGCTGTGGATGAACCGCTCCGAGTCGACCAGTGAAGTTTACATTTGCAATGAATGACACCTTGTCCCGAAAGATGGAGGTGGCTCCTGTTGAACTTTCCATGTTTGGAAAAGGAATGGAAAGAAAAGCACTTAAATCCTTCTTGCCCATTTTTTGTAACCTGAGTCAAACTTCAGAAAAGCCCTCCTCTTCCCCACACAAAGAAAATTTCTAAGTTCCTCCCCGGTTTGGTGCTATCTAATGACCAAAGAAAATCCCAAGATCTTTTTTTTTTATTTTCCTGGGAAAAAAACACTTGTTTTAATGGAACAGAGGGTCTTCCAGGGAGAACACAGAAAGCTAACCAGGTCTCCATCGAGCAGATGGTTCCTGCAGCCTGTGTACGCACCTGATACAGTGAACATAGTTCCTGGAAGGCCAACATGTGGTTTTCAAATTACAGCAAACCGAATGTCATGAAAGCCTTCCTCTTATAACTTGTACTGTCATGTCCTATTTCTCATGGTGCAGAGAGAATTGGGCAATGTTCTTTGTATTTGGGGGTCATGTGATTTCTCAAGGAATGATCAGGTGGTTCTCAACTTTAAAAATTAGGATTCACCAGGTGTGTACAGACTATGCTACAATCCTGGAGTCTTTCCTCAAACCCTCTCCGTTCCAGCCTAGCCTCTGGACTACCGAGTGTTCAACAAAACCCCTGTCCCCAGTAGTTATACTCCTCTTGTTTTCCCAGAGTCCATCCAGAACACACACAGCAGAAATTGGATGACCCAGTTCTTTAGTTCCATCCAGCAATGTGGGAACAGCAGTCTCTCCATGTCTTCATGTTTCCCATCACTTAAAAAAATAAAAAAGGAATGCATTTAACCCAGCATTCTAAATTATTCCTGGAAGATAAGCAGAAAAATAATTGAAACTCAGAACAGCTGCAGTGCCTTCCAGGTCCTTAAATTTCTAGTAATTAAGTACTAAAGGGAACTTTGCATGTGGGAGCCTTCCACTTGGTCACAGAGGTCACAAAACAACTGCAGGCACACACATACACACACACACACACACACACACACACACACACACACACATACACACAAGGGTTATGAAAGTTTATAGAGCACATGTATTTGTGAAACAGTTATTAGCATAAATGTGCTCTGCTTGGCTTTAAGGCAACTTTTATCTCACTTGAACTCTGTCCCTGATTTTGAAACCATACCAAAAAATACAATTATTTTGCAGAGAAAGTTAAGTTTCACTATCAGCTGTGTCCTTCTATATATGGTCATTGTTTGTAACAAGAAGTGCCTGCATATCTATATATCTATATCTATGTATGTATACTTTTTTACATCTTAATTTTTGTTTGTTAACTTAAGTACCTGGCTTAGCTCCAGTTCAGAGCCCTGGGTCAGAGTATGTTCACTGAGGGAGCACAATTTCAGACACTGCAGAGATATGACAGCCTGCTTCTGCTTCGTACTTTAGTAATGACTTATGATTTTTAGCTATCACCCTTTCTTTGCTGCCCTGACACACACACACACACACACACACACACAGACACACACACACACACCACATTGACATTGTTTTAAAGAAGAATTTTAGTATCTACTTCCTGGTGTTAAAAAAAAACAAATTTCACAATCTTTCTCCTCACTCATTGGCTGCTTAAATTGGCTACTAGAAACAGTCTGGAATGACTTTTAAGCAAAAAAAAAAAAAAAGTGGTAAATATGGCATAGTTGTAAGGATAAAGAAGCATCAAAAAAAAGTCCTTTGAGATAAGCAGAAGGGAAACATGAGTACCTTCCAGGAAGGCCCTAAATGGGTGAAGTCTGGTGGGAAATCAGGGCCAAGCTGGGCAGAGATCTACAGACAACTGTGTAACTCAGTCACCAAATTTATACTACCAGTAGTTAGTATACTGGGCCACCAGCACCGTCCACCTGAGAGAGAAATCGCCACCCTGGCGTAGTAGGCAGAGGGAGTTTCCCAACTCAGCCCTCACACAACCCTGACAAAACCACTCCCTGCTTCTTGTCCCTAGAGGCATTGTAGAACTAAAGCCTGGATGGCGGGAATAGCTCAGCAGGGAGAGGCTTTCATTGTAAGCTCATGGACCTGTTTGGAGCCCCAGACCTCAAGTTACAACTAACAAACAAACACAACAAAATTTGGTGCAGCGACATGTGCTTGTAACCCCAGCAACAAAAGTCTCAAAACTGAAGAATGAGACAGTCCTTTTGTCTCCACAAGATGCACACAAGCATGAGCACAAGATGCACACAAACACACTCGTGCATACAAGTCAATCAATCAGTCAATGAACGGTGTATGAAATTTGCGAGCTTTCTTTGTTTCTACTATGCCTGAGTCAGTGCTCCCCCATCAGTCACCTCCAGACACAGAATTGAGTTGGGCTGATAGTCTCCTAGTGACAGGGTCATTCATTTCCTCTCTAAGGTCCCCAAATAATGGTTTGCTCTTCCAATTCATCTGATTTGCAGGAATTCCTCTTTGTCCCACTTTTTGTCTCGAATGCTGTGAGCTCCTCTAAAATTTCCCACCTAACTCAGTGTTTGGTTAAAGCAGTCAGTGAAATAGATCCCTGCTACTTTGTGACCACTGCTGTCTTCCCCTTCATTCACAGCGACCTCCATCCTGCCAGGGTTGTGGATCCCCTCCCCCAAGCCTCTATTTAAAGATTGAAGAGAAGTTGCAAGATTGGAAGGTTAGTTTGGATTTTTTTCTTTTTTCTTGTCTCTCCAAATGAGATGTCAATATCATTAGCAATCTATAAGTAAGATGCCATTTGATCTCACTTGTATTTCATTTAGACACGTGTGTTACACGTGTGGGTTAGTGTATGGTGTGAACTTTAACCTTCAAAGTGTACTATAAATTATTCTAGATGAAGAAATACGGATGCAGACTGATGTGATAAGCGCCCATTACTCAGTTAAAAAATAAAAAAAAAACACAACTTTTCTCTGGCACTTGAGTTTTTCTCATGAGCCACACGTTAAAAGATAAAAAAATAAAAGTAATTTTAAATGCATTTTAAAATATTATAGTATTGTGCATGTTTTTATTTTATTTTGAGATTGACCTTTACAATTTTACTTCCATTTAAAATGAAAGGTGCTACCAGCTTCTTGGCCAGCTGTGTTTTTTGGACAGCTTTTCAGTCACTTCACATTGACATCACCCAAACTGGAAATTACCGGCTTCCCAACCAATCGCCTTCCCATGTGGGTTTCCTGGCTTCCCCACTGGAGAAAGGCTCTGCAGTTTCCCAGGGTGGCCCCAGGTTGCTGCACTGGACATGTAAGATTCGTTCTGTGCAGCTCACTCTAAACCCGATCTCTCTCCAGATGCAGCTGTTGGGTTTCTATGTTGTTTTTGTCTTTCTCCGTCTTCTCAGCTACCCTCTAGAACATTTGTTCTCAAACTTTGATCCAAGAGCCCATCAGAATCCCCATGAGCCTTTCGCAACGCCATGGCATCAAAAATATTTATGTCTGACTAGCCTGCCCTCTTTCACTTCTCTCAGAAGAATGCATGTGGTTTTGTGACCATCAAATGTATGGTAATTTGGCTCCGTTCTATCAAACCAGACATTCTGTGGAAACACAAAACAGTAGTGTTATTTTTTATCATTTCACTTTTATAAAATGTTTTATATTGAGATAGACATAAATTTGTTAATATGACTAACACATTACTATTGCATTTCTTTTTAAATTAAATTAAAATAAACTTCAGAATTTCTCAGTTTTAATTGCAAACACAATAAACAGATCAAAATTCATGTAAACTAAGTTCTTTGGACCCCAAGGATGCCTTGAGTATCAGCAGCCAATGACCTGAAAAGGGTCACATTAGCTATGTCTCAGTCACCTCCCACTTGCAGGTTAGCACCAGCTTATCAATGACTCCCCTACCTGTAGAAGAAGCTGCAGGCAGGCCTGCTTTTCATCCTGCACGAATCCCACACGGCTAGCTTTACACCCAAAATAATTACACGGAAACTGTATTCTTTTAAATACTGCCTGGCCCATTAATTTCAGCCTCTTATTAGCTAATTCTCATATCTTGAT
Source organism: Arvicola amphibius (assembly GCF_903992535.2). Classification (NCBI taxonomy): domain Eukaryota; kingdom Metazoa; phylum Chordata; class Mammalia; order Rodentia; family Cricetidae; genus Arvicola; species Arvicola amphibius. The sequence continues at coordinate 69,977,025 of NC_052057.2, forward strand.
TTAACCCATATTTAGTAATCTGTGTAGCACCACAAGGTGGTGGCTTACCGGGAAAGATTCAGCATGTCTGACCTGGTGGCTCAGAGGAGAGGCATGGGGACTGCCCGAGGCATCTGCCTCACTCCCAGCGTCCTGTTCTGTCTACTCCACCCAACTAAGGGCTGGCCTATCAAATGGTCCAAGGCAGTTTCTTTATTAAGCAATGAAATCAACACAAACAGAAGACTCTCCCACACCACCTACCTATGGTCGCTCCCTCTTCCTTCATCTGTATCTGACCTCAGAGTTCTTTCCTTCTCAGGAAACGTTTTTGTTGAATATTAATTTCTGCCTCAAATCCACTAAATTAGGGATGACTTGCTAGTCTCCATGTCACGTTTTTACCTTATCATCCCCCTGACAACTTCCTACTAAAACAATATACTTGAAGTAGGCTGATTGCTCTGGCCTCAGAACACTTAAATTCAAATTTGTTCATTTGTTCTGCCTGCTCTTTATTTAGGGTTCATTCTCTTCTATCCTCACCTTTTGAATGTTAGCAGTTCCCCCTCTGCCCAGTCGAAGGCAACAGACACAAGAGCCAGGAAAGAGCAAACACTTGAAGGTCTGGTTTGAATTCACGGTGCCTTTCACTAGATATCTGAGGTGAGGAACAAACTTTCTGGAGCTGGAAACCGAAAACAGAGCACAGCAGCTGTGAGGGCAACACCTGTTCACATCATCCAATAGCAAGCGTTATGAAAAGTCACCGCTATCCAGATCTCGCAATGCCCCTGGACGGCTTTGTGTGGATCTCCAAGGACCTCTGTTCTCCCTCTGTTCTGCTTTGTTGACTGGCATGGGGGGGGGGGGGTTCCATCTTGACTGACCCTAGTGGCTGTAGGAACTACCTAACACTCCCCTTTCTTTCCTTCCATTTCTTCTGCATCTGTCATATATGTGACCAGTGTTGCTACACTTGTTTCAGTAACCTCAGTGTGTTTCGCTGTTCATCTGCCTTCCACACGATGACCTACATCAACTAATCTCCGCTGACAGGAGGCAAATAGGTGTGTTTGATCTATAACTTTTTACTCAGCTCACTCTTCCCAGAGCAGCTCGGGCAAATTCTCCCTCTAGCACAATAAATCTATTCATTAGAAACAGGAAACTTTTTATAGAGCGGGACAGTTCTAATGAGAGAATTTTCCAAACTACACAAGAAGGAGGCCAAAGGTTGGTTGATCCTGGCTGATAATCAATCCTGCTGTTTAATGGCTTTAGCCAATCACAGTCTCCTAGAAGTCTGTTGAGAGCTATAGACTTGAGATCCTCAGGGCTCTATCAGCTGGGAGAAGATATGGATTGTTACAGGCATGGGAAATCCTTTCCACCAGCAGTCCAGACTTCCTCTAACTTGGCCTGTGGTTAAGAGTGGCTGCTTCATGGCTGGGATTGGTCATGTGGCTCCAGAGATCAGCTTTCTGGTCTCTTAAAGAGACCAGGTGAGTGGAGATGTCAAATTAGATTAAATGCACGTGTGTGTACCTGTGTTGATTGATATGTAATGATGAAATCAGCCTAATTTGAAAAATACTTCCAAGAATACAATCCTGAAAGATTGTTGTATGTTAGTCCCAAGGTACTCCTTTGTCAAATAGCCTGAAATGACCCAAAAATGTAGACATTTAACGTCAAAGCATTAGTGTAGATGAGAACCAGTGATTACTTCTCAAAGACACTAATACCACTGTAGATGGCAGTGCTGGATTGTTTCTACTGTGGAATGTGTTGACTGCAGAGAAAATGGGATAAATAGAATTTTCTTAGAAGTTTAAGCCCAAGTCTTCAAATCCCATTTTCAAAGAGAAAGTGAGATCCTGATCCAACAGTGCTTTGTTCTCACACTTTAGACCACGTCAATGTTTTCATATGTAGCAAGGCAGTTTAGCCAAATGATCTAGAGACCTCACTCCTGGAAGAGCAGCCCATGGGGTCCAAATCCCGATTCTCCATCTTGGAAGTCCTGTGACTGAGCAGCTTCATATCCGTGATGTAGTTTTCTCATCTGAAAGCTGGGCGCTGGAAGTCTTCCTCTGTATACATTTGGTGTGGTACTCACAGGCTTATTGGTGTTACTGCTGCCTGTCTGTAATCTTAAACTAAGTAGAATATGGGAAGGGGAATGCTGGTTGGCAAACTCAAAGTGAACCTAGGCTCTGTAGAGGTAGTCCATTTCCATAAAACAAAATGAACAACAACAAAAAATCTTGTTCAATTAACCAGAACTGGTTTCCGTTGGAGGAAGAAACGGGTAGGCAGTGAGCTTAGAATGACAGTTTCAGAAGGAAATGACTTGGCTCTGAATTTTTACATGACTTTCTGGTACCATGTTATAAGACACTGTTGGATTTCAAAGATGAAAATAGATACTCTGTTTCTAATTTTTAAATTTTTATTATTATTGTGTGTGTTCAAGTGTTTTCTATGCAGGTACGTCTGCACACTACTTACTTGCGATGCCTAAAGAAGCCAATAGAGTGTCCGATCTCCTGGAGCTCGAGTCACAGTTATGAGCCACCATATGAGTGCTGGGTACTAATCCAGAGTCTTCTAGAAGAGCAGCCAGTGCCCTCAACCACCAAGCCATCTCTCCAGAGCCTATACCCTCTTTCTAAATGAACAGGCATGATCTGTGTCTCAGTAATTGGTCTCTCAATGCAAAACTCAACATTCTGGAACTGTTGATGCCTATGAACATGCTTTCCTAAGTTATGATCCAAAAAGGTAACCATGTTAAGAAAAAAATTCACCAAAAATAGCAGTATCAACAAAATCTATCTTTTAGTATATACAGTGCAGTGGTTTTCAGATGACCTATTCAGCTTAAGGAAATCTCATGACAAGTGAGGTTGGAAGAAGGATTAGTTTAAGCAAGCAAAAAATGAAAGCCTGTAGCACGCGTTTAGATATATAACCTGGCACTCCCCACTGTAGGTTACCGCATGCGCAGGCCGGGTTGTCAGGATGTTTCCATTTATTGGCCAGGTTATACCCAGAGAAAGACACAAGTTCATCACAAGGCATGTGCAGCAGTGTTCCCTCCATCACTGTTCACGACGTTACAGAAGAGAACACAGAAGAAAATGCCTAAGTCCATTTATAGGAGGCAAAAAAAAAGAGCTTTGTGTTTTTGGAATCTAGGGAACTGTTTGCACTTAGGCCTGGGAATGTCATTAAGGCCCTGAGCAGAAGACAGAAGCGTTTAAACAGTTCTCTGAGACTGATCCAGTTCTGGATATGATTGCAGGGTACATGGTGCCTTCAGTGTGAAATACCATCACATTCTACAGTTAAAGAGAGAATGCTCTAAATGCGTCTGCTTTAGTGAAAGCTTGGCTACTTTAAAGTCCCACTGTGTGGCAATGTGCGGGATACTCCACTGACAGTAACTTTGTTGCTATCCTTATCAGAGCAGGTGTGGCTACCTGCAAGGTGCCCAAGGAGAGGGCCTGATGGCCTTCTCTTGCAGAAGGAGGAGGTAGGAATGTTATTAGACCACTTCCTGTACTTCCACCCTCTCTTCCCACCAGCTGTATGCAATTCTGCACATGGTCGCAGGAGGTGATCAGGAATATAGGGGGTGGCAGGTAAGCTGCGGCCTGGACTGCATCTATGCAGCTGTGAGGAATGCACCACCCCTGTGGAGATGAGACTTTTGGGTTATACAGCTGCTTTGGGGTCCCCCATATTTTAGTAGTTTACTCCTTACCCATGATCTGTAAGGAAGCCCGATGAACTCACCAGTCCACTGAGATAGACTGGGGTATAATCACACTTTTGCTTGTTGGTGTCTATCTGGGGTGCATAGACACTTGCTTTCATCTCAAGAAAAGGCCATGCACTGTGGTAATATGTGGAGGGTAGACGGGTACAAGGAGGGCTGGGGAAATGGAAGAGAAAAGGGAAAGGAAGAATCAAAAGAAACAAATGTTGTTTGATACTATAATAATATACTATTGTATGTGTTAATTAAAGATAGATAGATGATAGATAGATAGATAGATAGATAGATAGATAGATAGATAGATAGATAGATAAGCATATTCTACAATGTAAAACATAGCAACTGGGACACTAAAAATTGTGGTCTGTATTTTAATTTGTATTTGTTTTCTTTTCATTTCCCATAGTTTTATAAAAACAGTAAAGATATTTTTATAGATAACTTTTCTAATTTGTAAAGTTTTAATTTAATAAAATAAACAGTGCGTTGTTTTCATCCCTGCAACAACTGAGTATACTTAGTTCTGCATTTATTTATTCTAGAATCTTCCTTTTGGGATGAAGAAAGAAAACTTTTGACCTCTTCCTAAAATGAAGATGATTTTTCCTCATTATAAGTTAGAATACATTACATTTTAAACTTGGCAAAGGAATAATCCAAGAGGAATTTTCTGGAACAGCGTAAGTAAGTGATGATGGGGCCAAGGGAATGCTCGGACTTCAAGACTATATTTAACCACAACCGATGTGTTGAAATCACTTTGAGTAGCCTGGGTGACACCTGGGATATGTGTGCCTTTGGATAAAAGTTGTGGCTAAGTTGTTTACTCAACTGAATTCCCTGAGTTTTGAAGGGTAAAACCTGCTCTTTGCAGAAATATTTTATCCAGAACCTGAAAAAGAAAATTCTAAGAAACAACTAGACTCCATTACACAAGAACTCGCTGTTAGTACTAACACTTTGGATAAAAATGCCTTCTCCGAACTTTGAGGGAGAAAGCCAGGACCACTATCCTATTACAAATAGAATCATGGATTACAAAAGAGATCTTTAATTTAGGGAAGAATTCTGATTAGAAGTTTTTCTTTGGGATTCCTTAGTTCTTTTTTAAAATGTGACAGAGCCCGTACGGCTTTCCAAAAACAACAACATAAACAAAACAAAAACAACAATATAACAGAGCTATACAACAGTTGCCCTGGCAAGTGTAGAGCTGTCATTCCTGATACTGTTTTCTGGGATGTGTCTGACTCTGGGATGCTTTCTAAACAAGGAACAGGGATAGCTCAGTAACTCTTGTTGCTGACATAGGTGAGAGGCTACAAGAATATGTGCCCCTCCCTGTTTGATGTCTTACCTCAGTCATTTGGTTTATATAAATGTTTTGCATCTGAAATACAGTTTCTCAATTCTATGTGCTCATTTAGCCAGCATCGCTGTTTTGAATTTGTTCACCACGCACTACTATGTGCTTTGCAAAAGTGATTCTTAGAGCCATGGGAAGAAATGAAGTGGTATGTTCAATCATTTGCAAGATTCCTTGTAAATACTTCTAACCATCAAACGTAAACTCTTCTCCTCCCATCTTGGGCATCCAGACAATTACCCAGAACAGAGAAGATTCTTAATGTTTGAAGGATAAACAGATTAATAGTAAAGAACTGTGCTCCTTTATAGAATGCTAAGGTGGGTAAACTGAATAGCACGGATCTGGAGGAGACCACATTGCTTGGGCTGCAGGAAGCCCGGGACCAAGGGAGAACAAGGTTCTTTGGCTGCCAATCTCCTGTGCTGATTAATGTCCCAGCACATCACACCTCTAGGAACTGATTACTCCAGGTCAAGCTGATGTTTGGCTGTTCTTGACCTAAGCATACATTTCCCTTACCTGAAGAAATGGTTCACGACCACAGCTTAAAGAGGGCACTTTCTGTTATTGACCAATACTTCAGCGTGGAGTGAACTGATTTATTTATACTTTGACAGCAATCAATCGACAATTATTTTTCTAAACAAGGTTTGAGAGATATATTTTAGAGTGTCTTTCTAAAAGCAAGTGTTTCCAAGCTTTCTAACTCATGCCCCATAGGCTTGTGGGAGTTGCGAAGACTCATGAAGGGATGCCCCATGGATGGGATGGTGGAAGTCATGAGGGTTGGTGCTAAGGGCAGAAAGCTTTGGTTAAAGTTTTAACACTCAGCTTAATAAAAGCCAAATATATGTTAAAATGTATCAAACCATGAACACATTATGTATGCTATAGTGGGTCTGTGAACCGAGCCAGTCATTGAAAGTCTGAACTTAAGTTTCCACATTAAAACATGGGAATGATACCAGGTAGTGCTTTGGCCCTCTATGATTCCTTGACGAGTATATGATGCTTTGTGTATAAGAATTGTTCCCATGTGCAGACCTTTGTGATGTGGGAGGGTCTTCTGTTTGAGTTGATTTCATTGGTTAATAAAGAAACTGCCTAGCTCATTTAATGGGCCAGCCCTTGGGTGGGTGGAGTAGAGAGAACAGGAAGAAGGAAGTGAGGTAGATGGCTCAGTCAGATGCCACGCCTCTCCTAAGTGAGACAGATGCCATGCCTCTCCTCTCTGAGACAGATGCGATGAAGTTCCGGCCCAAGATGGACGTATGCTAGAATCTTCCTGGTAGGGCACCACTTTGTGGTGCTACACAGATTATTAGATATGGGTTAATCAAGATGTGAGTAAGAGGCTGGAACTAGTGGGGCAGGCAGTATTTAAATGAATACAATTTGTGTGTTGTTATTTCGGGTGTAAAGCTAACCATGTGGGAGCCGGGCGGGACGATAAGCAGGCCTGCTCGCTCATCACTACACCTTTGGATTACTCTGGTGGCTCTGCCTGAAATTGTATCAGATGCTGCTACGGCCCCATTCGTATTTGTTGAACTGCACTCTCCAGTGACTCCATATAGAATCACTAAACTCTTTACAGAGATTTGAGATTACAAGAGAAAGAAATTAGTGGTCTCTAGGAGTCAGCAAAAGTACATCTGTCCACGATCCATCACCTGTCGGAGGAATCATTCCAAGAACTATGCACTGATGCCGACATCTCTATGGGATGAAGTTCCAGGTATGTGCTGTGTCAGCTGCTTCAATTATTCCTTCAATCTTCTGTTTCTTGTTTCTATATTACTTTCCCATCACTTTCCTGGAGGTTCACATACATCCACCAATTTGGGCTGGAGAGATGACCTGTGGTTAGGAACACTGCTACTATTGGAGAGGAGCTGGGTTTGTTTCCCAGCACCCACATAGCAGCTTACAACCACCTGTAACGTCACTTCCTAGGAATCCTATAACTTTTTTCTGATATCTGTGAGCAACATATATGAATACACTACATATCCATACACGAAGGCAAACGCTCATACATGTAAATTAAAATAAGTAAATCTAAAACACAAAACAAAGAGGCTGCTTTAAAAATCTTCAAACTTCTTCAAAAATTTTTAATAATCTTCAAAAATAATCTTCAAAATAATAAATAAAATAAAATAAAAATAATCTTCAAAAATCTTCAATAATCTTCAAAAATCTTCAAACTTCAAACAATAAAACATCCAAGTCTTCTTCTGAAAGAACTATTTCAGAATGAAAGCATTCAAGTTTTTAAGATGGAATGCATCCTTATAAAAATGTTCATTGTTTCCTTATGAATATAGAACTAGTGATAGGATACAGACTTGCTGAATATAACTATTTCTTCAAACAGCCTATTTGTTTATATATATTACACATAGAAGATCAAAGTGAGGGCCTTAACATTAGCTATCAGCTGTTTCTTCCTCAAAATGCACTGAACTTCTATATATGTCCATGAAGTTTTTTTTCTGGGTAGCTTTAAGCCGAACAGAGACAACACGAATCATTCCTACATGGTCATGTGTCCTAGCACAAATGAGTCCAAGAATCATGAAAAACAGCTAATCTGAGTGATTGGAGATCTACTGGTTTGCATTCTTGCTGGGTTTTCTTAACTCTGTAACTATTTGCTTCCAGGCCTAAGTTCTAAGTGAAACCAAGTCGCAGTCTCTCTTTTGACTAATGAAATTTAGAGTTTCTGGGGAATCTATGAGACAACCCCACCCATCACTCCGGCCCTCCCACACTGCCTTGCTCCTTCCCAGCTCTAAGAAACTAAACTAACTACAGGGAGTCTTTTACACAGTGTTTCACTGGCAGACAAAATCTGTAGCTATTGCTAGACTTTCCAGGGTTTTATATGAAGTCACATTGGCATTTCCCTTCAATGGCAGCTTGGAATTGAAACTGTTTCTGGCAAGGTACAGCAATTTCTTCCCAGATATATTATTTAATCCTGATTCTATACAGGTTGAGACCAAATCAATTTTTAACTGGAAAGTGGCTAAACTAAAACTATAGAGACATTACAGATAATGTATGTTAAAAGTTATAAAGCTGAAAGCCGGGCGGTGGTGGCGCATGCCTTTAATCCCAGCACTCGGGAGGCAGAGGCAGGCGGATCTCTGAGTTCGAGGCCAGCCTGGTCTACAAGAGCTAGTTCCAGGACAGACTCTAGAAACTACAGAGAAACCCTGTCTCGAAAAACCGAAAAAAAAATTTAAAAGTTATAAAGCTGAAAAGCCATTTGTTTTCTTCATTTTAGACTATATTGAGAGACATCTTTGAAGAACATCTCAAAAATAAAAAAATGACATTTACAGGAAAATGGGCACAACAGAAAATCATTGATCTAGGTGAAATCAACTAGACTCGGAAAGAAAATCCCTGATTTTCTCTTAGATACAGCATCTAGATTTAAAATTATAGAGTGGGGTGCGATCAAATGTGTGTGCCTGTGCACGATGAAAATCTGGAATAAGATAGGGAGATGGGATAAGAGATCTTAAGAGAGGCAGGCAAGAAGGCAGTGGCATGCATATGATAAAAAGGCAGAAGCAGGGATTAAGAAGGAGAAAAGAGGAGGTGAGCCACGGGGCAACAGAGAGCATAGAGTCAGGAAGGGAAATAAAGGAGAGGAAAGTATATTAAGATGCACTGACAAAAAACCATTTCCTTATATTCGAACGTAAAAGAAACTTAAATGCAGTATCTATAGCATCCAGCACCATTGACCCACTTGTAGGCGTTTCTTCTCTAAGAGCACACAGAGGCAGGCTCTGTGAACCTGCCACTTTTTTCGACTATCAAACCAGCTAACCACATGAATCCCCTCAGAGTTCTCAGGAAGGCACTGCATGGAGAGAGGATCATGGAGGGTTTCAGAAAATCAGTTTGCAGACAGGAACTAATAATGCTGTGTGGTTGCTTTGTTCTTTTGTTTCTTGACATTGTCTTGTAACCTGAGGCAATGTGGAGGTTAATTTTGCTTTTCAGGGAAAAAGACTAAAATTCATATATTTTTTAGATGCTTCCAGTCAAATTTATCTTTAACAGTAACGTTTCATTCACAGCCACTTCTGACTCAGTTCACGTCACAATATCTCCACATCAAGGAAGCCCAATGTCTGCCAAATTTGACACAGGAAAAGAAACAGTGCAGTGGTGCTGACCGGGAAAACCTTTGCAGAGGCCAAAGCTCCCAAAGGGTGGCTGCTTTATTTTCATTTCTATCACATTTAGCAAAGCACAAAGCTCAGTGGATCTCGCCAGTCCCTTCTCTAGGTTCAGTGTGCCCAACTTGGTCCCCAGTGCTTCTGCATACATGGAACCCCAACGCTCACAATCACGTGTATCTCTGAACACATCTTGTCCTCTATGCCTCTGAGGGGGTGGGGACAGAAATTTCACAAGAAAAGGTTCCCTAGAGGAATTAAGTGTTGGACTTTTACCCTAAAATAAACTATAACAAGAACAGTGATGCAGTTGGAGTTTTGAAATTAAGGATGTTATCTCATTCAGAATGTTCCAAAATATTAACTGAGTGGAAACAGTCATAAATAAAACCACTTTCTTGGAACTCTCCTCATCGTGGCCCTCCGCCTCCCTTCACTCTCTTTCCTAAGCGCTTTATTCTCTATTTTCCTCTCTCTCCCAAATGCTCTCTACTGACCTTATTTCGAGGACCTGCTAGCTTTAGCATCCTAAGGAGGAGAGACTACATCTAAAGTCTGGGAAAGGAAATAATATTCTAATGCATAAAGGATAAAAACATATTAAATTGTGGGGAAATGACTCAAAGAATTGTAACCAATAACTTAATCTATGAATAGCATTCATTGCTTTGCAGCTCACCCATGGGGAAAAAAAATCCCAATAATGACTCCCAGTAATTTTACAGGACACCACCCAGAAGCACTGGCTTGGTAACATTTCTCAGTCCCCAAGAATATCAAAAAAGTAGGACAGCAGGTTTTAATACAGAGTTGTATGAATGTTTCACTTGGGGAAAAAACCTCAGGCAATGCATACGCCATGTAACAAGGAATGCGCCAACAACCAATGTAAACGCTGTTCTGTGGCCTGTTTCTGCCGTCACAGAACTCAGATGGTGGGCAGTCAACATCAGTCCAGGGACTCCGGTGTTCGTTGCTGCCTTTCTTCACTAAGGTAGAAAGTTGAAAAGAGGGGAAAGAGAGGAGAAGTCATGCCTTCCTTGATTGAGAAAGCAAAAGCTTTTCAGAGATCTCCACCTTTACCCCACAGAGATCTCAGACATTTCTAATCAGACCAAGCACCAGGGGAGATTACTGCGAAGGACACATTTGGCTCTCCCGGTGGCTGCAGTGAAATGAACCTCTGGGGTTCGGTAGTAAGTGAGCCAACTTTTGGAGAGAGGAACATCTGAGTCATCTAACCCTTCCCCTTGGCTAAGCTCACTGGAGAGTCTCCTGCCCTCGGCCTGGCTACTGGCGACTTGGAAGACCCAGTTTCTTTGTTTGTGTCCCTTGTCTCTGGAATCTCTCTTTGCGACCTAAATCTTGAGAGCAATGAAAAAAGTGTTGGCTAATCTTCTTGTCCTTAGCAATTGACTTCATGTCCTTGGTGGTTTCTTATCTCATAGCAGGATGGCATCCCTAAGCTAAGATGCATGCAGTCTTTTCTTAGCCTGAGACACACGTGCTGTTGAAACTTCTCCATTCCATCTGCAAGTGTGTCAAGCTTGCTCTCTGTTTCTCTCCTTTCCTTTGCTGAGAGTGGCAGAGTCTCTGTGCCCATTCATACGTCTAAAGGAGCAGGGATTGGAAGGCTCACAGTTCTTTCCTTGGAGTCTATTACTATGCACAGGCATGTGTACGGCCATACCAGCTGTGTACCAGGTCTTGCTGAATGATGTCAAATGCATGGATGTAGGAGAAGTGCAAACTCAGAAGGCTAGCTTGTCTCCGTGCACCTTGCGATCTGATGGGCTTGGTTATAGTAGATGGTTTTATGACCTTTGTAGGATTCCCATGTGACCCCTGCTATTCTAGGTGTCTTCAGAGTAGAAGGGATAGTCTCTCCCTCCAACCTATTTAAAACATTTTCAAGTTAATACCAACCACCGGACAAGTTTCCTGTATGCCGTGAAGCTAAATAACTACAAAATATCACATGTGACAGCGATTATAGGGGGATGAATATCAGTAACAAGGCAATTTGGTCAATAACAAAAATCATCACCTAAGTTTCCTGGACTCAGGAAGAGATGACATCACTGATCCATATTTGAGGTTAATGCTCTAATGGTGGGAGGCAGAATTATTTTCCTCATACCAATGATATATTGCTGAGTCGAAAGAAGGAGGCAGAGCGAATGTCCTTTATTTTTCCATGTGTTTAGGAATGATGGAAAAGCAGCTTTAACATGCCTTTTGGAAGAAGAATGAATTCAATGTTCTATAATTTTGATTTTCTTGATTTCTTCACATGCGCAGATAAAGAGATTATCAAAGACTTTGATTCAATAGTGGCAAATTGATGAAAATTATTGTCAGAAAGAATTGCCACCTTCCTACAATGTCAGATCACACTTTAATTTACTGGGAGACATTTCTATCAAGCCATTCATTATATCTATTCTTAAAAAACTGAGGAAGCAAAGATCTTAGGAAAGTGGCCAAGTCTTGAATGCTCACCACCAGCAATCCTGGGACTCTCAAGTTGGTGAGGTCCAAATTCTAGCTCTCTTTTGCAGACCATGCTTGAAAATTTTTCAGAGCTCCACGAGCAGGCACTGCTTGCCTCACAGTTCCCAAAAGATGACAGCTCTACTTTGGGAAGAGCTGGGCCCTTCAAAGCAAGTCATTCTAGGATTCCCTTTTTTTCCTATGGAGCAGAGATTGGTTATTGGTTATTGGATATAAGGTGAAGCCAAAAGCACAGACGTGTCTCCTTGTCTAGTCTTCACCACATGAAGAACTTCACCATGGGATGCCCTTTGGCTCCTTCAGGCTGTACCACAGCGTTTCTATGGGGATTCCTGGGAGAGACAGGACACCAAGATAAGACAGCACACCAGGGCTATCCCTGGACCATCCCCAAAAGATGGAGAGCGGCTCTTGGACGGAGGGAGGCGTGTACTCCTTCTGTAGCTATTTAGCCACTTGCTTCAGCCCCATAGCCGATGCTTTGCCTGCAGCTTGGCTAAGCAAGTCTCCAGAACTTCATTAGGACTGATCCCCACCTAACCTGAGAGGATCCACCAAGACACTGTCAAGAGTTCTGGACTTGAGGTAAGCGAACCTGGGAATACTTTGTAATATGTAGCAGCCTTTGTACATATACAAAGCCAGATAGGGCAATGCAGAGAACTGATAAATTAATAAGTTACGTCATTTCTTGGATAGTAATATGATAAGGCTTAGTAAACGTGACTGTAAGCTGGAATTGGTTGTTTTGTGTTTTCCCCCAGCAGTTACACAACACGTTTAAGTAATGTTATTCATTTAAAACATATGATAATGTGCAAATGATATACTAGAACAATTACTGCTGGGAACACAGAGTTATCTTAAGGAAAAAACATACAGATCTTGCATACACATTTCCTTGCTTGTTTGTTACTGACCATCAAATCAAGGGCCTCGGTCAAAAAGCTAAATAAACCAATTTTCTCACCCCTTCCCTGCCTTTCTTCTTATTCTTCTTTTTTCTCTTCCTTTCTTTGTCTCATCCCTTTCTCTTTCTGTCCTTCTCATTCCTTTTCTAAAATAAGAGAACACAAAAGTCTCCATTTCTTTTTGTAAACAAAAAAAAAACCACAGTCTTGGAAGCAAATAGTCAAAGGTCACTTTCAGTTGCTTTGTCAGTAGAGATGGACTTTTATGGATTTAAAAATCATCTTGCTCAGTTCTAAATATAAGTTGCCTTTCAACTTAATCTTTTTTCTTTTTTTAGGTTTTTAATGAGCTATACATTTTTGTCTACTCCCCTCATTTCCTTCCCTGTCCCCCTCTTCCCTCCACCATGATTCTCACACTCCCAATTTACTCAGGAGATCTTGTCTTTTTCTTCTTCCTATGTAGATCCATGTATGTCTCCCTTGGGGTCCTCTTTGTTGTTTAGATTCTCTTGGGTTGTGGACTGTAGGCTCGTTTTTCTTTGCTTTATGTCTAAAAGACACTTATGAGTGACAACATATAATATTTGTTTTTCTGGGTCTGGGCTACCTCACTCAATATTGTTTTATCTAGATTTGCCTGCAAATTTTAAAATGTCATTATTTTTTTTACTATTGAGTAGCACTCCATTGTGTAAATGTACCACATTTTCTTTATCCATTCTGCAGTTGAGGGGCATTTAGGTTGTTTCCAGGTTCTAATATTATAAATAATGCTGCTATGAATATAGTTGAGCACATGTCCTTACGGTACGACTGAGCACCCTTTGGGTATATATCCAAAAGTGGTATTGTTGGGTCTTGGCGTATTGTTTCTTAATTTTCTGAGAAATCACCATACTGATTTTCAAAGTGGCTGTACCAGTTTGCACTCCCACCAGCAATGGAGGAGTGTTCTCCTAGCCCCACATCCTCTCCAGCATAAGTTGTCATCAGTGTTTTTGATCTTGGCCATGCTGACAGGTAAAAGATGGAATTTCAGAGTTGTTTTTATTTGCATTTCTCTGATGGCTAAGGATGTTGAACATTTCCTTAAGTCTCTTTCAGACCTTTGAGATTTGAAATAGAAAGATTTCCCATGCTCTTGGGTCAGTAGAATTAACATAGTAAAAATGGCAATTTTACCAAAAGCAATCTACAGATTCAATGTAATTTCCATCAAAACCCCAGCAAAATTCTTCACAAACCTTAAAAGAACAATACTCAACTTCATATGGAAAAACAAAAAATCCAGGATAACCAAAACAATCCTGTACAAGAAAGGAACTTCTGTAGGCATCACAACCCCTGACTTCAAACTCTACTATAGAGCTACAGTAATGAGAACAGCCTGGTATTGGCATAAAAACAGACAGGAGGACCAACAGAATCGAATTGAAGACACAAATATCAATTCACACACCTACAAATACCTAATTTTTGAAAAAACGATAAAAATATAAAATGGAACAAAAAAGCACATTCAAGAAATGGTGCTGACATAACTGGGTATCGACATATAGAAGAATACAAATAAATATATATCTATTGCCAAGCACAAAACTCAAGTTAAATGGATCAAAGACCTCAATATAAAACCAACCACTCTGAACCTTATAGAAGAGAAAGTGGAAAGTACACTTGAGCACATGGGCACAGGAAACCACTTCCTAAATATAACCCCAGTAATACAAACACTGAGAGAAACAATTAATAAATCGGACCTCTTGAAACTGAGAAGCTTCTGTAAAGCAAAGGACACAGTCAACAAGACAAAACGGCAGCCTACAGAATGGGAAAAGATCTTCACCAACCCCACATCAGACAGAGGACTGATCTTCAAAATATATAAAGAACTCAAGAAACTTGACATCGAAAGAACAAAAAATCCAATTTTAAAAATTGGGCTACAGACCTAAGCAGAGACGTCTCAATTTTGTCTTTTTAAATGCCTATCTGGCAACAGGGACAGAACCAGAACTTGTGTGTTCTAATTGCTCAACCTGTCACTGTCCCTGCTTGCTGGCTTTTCTGTAAGTCTGTGCAGGGTGGTATCACTCAACACCATGCACATTTTTCAAGCAGGAGAGGGCCAGGTACAGTGAAAAAGCGAGACATTTCTTGCTTTTTCAGCCAGACTAAAAACCTCCCTCCCAGACCTGCAGGAAACTGTAGGAAGACTCGGTAGAGCTGAGGTGCAGGCTTCAACCAGTCGTATTCTTCTCTCCACATCTCTTTGACAACCAGATTTGTGTGAACAGTGCTCTGCACTGGAAATCAGCCAAAGAATTTGCCAGCAGTTTGCTGTCTGCCTCTAAGAAAGCAATTGCCTTCCCTGGCCTCATTCATTTGCCTTAGTCAGGGAAAGAACAGGGAGTTGGGGACATTGTCTCATTGGAAGCCTCTAGAGGACCAAGTTTTTAGACACACCCATGATACTTCCCAATGCCTGCCAGGGGCCCACGACATCGACATGGAGTTTATGCTTTGCTGCCTTACCCTACATTCCTACCAGCACATGGCATGCGCATCCAGAGTTCATCTCAGAAATGTAGCATTGAGAGGGAAAGATACAGCAATCTGATCCCTTCCAGCCATTCTTCACTGACAATCAGAAACTCGTGAATCAGTTTTGCATGAGTTTAAACAGAAATAAGAGAAAGACAGCCCCAGGAATCCCTCCGATATATTGTAGATCTGATTGCTGAAAGCCCCAGAAAACATGTTCCATTTGTTGATAGGCATTGCCAAAATTCCTGCCCATTCAGCCTAAAGCTCAATGACAATTTTAGTGACCATAGGTCGATTGTCTTCATAGTCTCCAGACAACTTGAGATCTAAAGATGTGCACTGGGGAACTGAACCTCTGGCTCGAGCTCACTTTATAAGCACTACATTTAGTACAAGTTAAATTTGCCTTTATATACTCATTCAATATGCTCTTACTTAAAAGAGAATGCAATAAAGCAGTGAGATTGTCACACAGGAGCAGTGAGATTGTCACACATGAGGATGTCAGCTGAGAGGCCGGGGAAAGAGCCTCAGTGCAGAGGGCTTGTCTAGCATTCTCAAGACCCTGAGTTCCATCCCTAGACACATGTGCTATTGGGAGAGTAACTTAGTGCAGGTGATTAAATACCAGTGTGTCACCATCCAGTAAAGGTGAGGGTTAAACCTGCTTCTAGCCAACTATGACTTCTCAGTGGCATATTAGATCAATACAGAGGATCAGAACCATGAGTTTTATTTAAATGAGATGAATGAAGTACAATACACCTAAAGAGATCTCCTTCCACCCAAGTGTTTTTTAAAATTACATTTCAGCATTAATATACAGTAAATCAAAACTATGATCATTTTATGAAATAGTATTCTGAAGTGATTCATAACTGCTCACACCTAAAATAGAAAAATAGTATTTCTAAATGATTTCACACGGAATGTGAATACATCCTTAAGAGTAAGTACTACAATGTGTATGTGTGTTCATTATCACTGAAATGTATAAAAAACTGTGAGGTATTATGAATAACATTATATAATATTAAATATGTACAACCAAAGCCTAATCACCGATGTGATTAAATCTTAATCTACCGTTGAGGATGGAAAAAGAAAATCCCCACTTCCATTCACAAATGCTTCAACAACATAGAAAATCTTAAATATTCATCATATGTGTTCTATTTACATATGTGACCAAATAAGAGGTAAATTAATGCCAGATATAAAATTTAAGTTCACAGTCACGAGGAGGGAGGGAGAGGAGAAGACTCAAGCAGTAAAACAGAAACTGGAAACACTGGTAACTATTTCATAAGCTCATTGTGGGAGATAGCCACATTTCACTGACTATTTGCATTATTTATGTTCTTTAAAGTAGGAATGACATATTTATTGTGATGCTAAAATCTATAGGACATTTCCGGAATCAATTGTCATCTTTTTGACTCCTATTGCTCATCTCAACAATGTCACAAATTAACTCCTTAATACGTTAAAATGCTATTCTCTTTGATATATGGGCTATATTTCAGATGTTTCTTTTATCTTTCTTGTATAATTTATGACTTGTTACAGAGTTTGCTGCTTTCAGAACTAAGTGAAATACAATACACAGTGAGGTCATAACATTCTACATAGGAATCCATTCTCAGCCTCAACAGTTATAATAAACATGCTAAATTATGTCTGCAACACATGAAGAAGCTCTTTACAAGTTTACTTTATGTTCCTTTCATTGACACCGCTCCTTACCACCCATGATCACAGTAGGGTGGGCAGGGCCCCTGGGGGCTTGCAGTTCCCCTCAACATAACTAAATGGACTCATTTAAGAACATATGTCAGTATTGCTTTGTAATGAGAACATAGATATTTCTTTAAGGATTAAAAATAGTTTTTTAAAAATAGCTGTGAGCATTGCTACATAAAAGACTGCATGTGTCTTCTTCCTCGGGCACTGACCATTAATCCCACCTCAGTTATCTTTCTCTGCTCCTGGACAGAGAGGGCACACTTCACCCATCTAAAGTAGCCAAGCCGATAGACCACAGAATCTGTGTACGATTCACAATTACGTCCTGAAAATATGGAGGACATCTTTAAAATATATGTATAGCAAAATGTCTATTTGGAAAAGTATGAAATAGAAATTTGGGCTGGGTGGTGGTGGCACATGCCTTTAATCCCAGCACTTAGGAGGCAGAGGCAGGCAAATCTCTGTGAGTTCGAGGCCAGCCTGGTCTACATGAGCCAGTTCCAGAACAAGCTCCAAAACTACAGAGAAACCCTGTCTCAAAAAAAAAAAAAAAAAAAAAAAAAAAAAGAATTGAAATAGAAATTTGGTGACTCGTTTAAAAGAAGAAAGTCCTGTTTGGAAAAGCAAGTTCCATGCCTCGCGTATGTCCTAGAAGACCACAGGAGAACCACAGTAAGAAGAAACTGTGGAAATAAGACAGAGGAGCCACTGCTCGGAAAGTGTTTAGAATACTGCCCTGCAATAAAATACCGCACACCATTTCTCCCATGCCTCCTACTTGACCTTGTACAGAGTTCAGAAGAATAAATATCCATCAAGAAAATAGAGCATACTCCACAACATCCTTGGATGAAGAGACATTCTCAGAAAGAAGGATGGGAAAGAAGGAAAGTAGGGAAAGGGAGATGTCGCACCACATGAGGCACACAGGTGAATCATAGCAACAACATGCCTCCTGCAAACACACGTGACGTGAACCACTGCGAATGTCCTCTAGGTATCACTGTCTATATGACTACCTGAATTTCAGGGCCACAGCATGCACGAAAATTACAGTTGTCATAGCTCCCAAGTCAGAAAACAGGCTTCAGATCTGATGAGCATTTCTTTCATAGATACATAAAGGTATGTTTTACATGTATAGAGTAAAAGTATTCTACACATAATATTGATAAACCACACCATAGAATTAACACCAAACAAAATCACAGCTATCCCTCAAATGATTACGAAGATCTGCTCTTTATGACTGGCGAAGTCAAGGACTGGCTGAGTTACCTCCTTCTGATTATACAAATGCTGTAAGTCCTGAAACAAAGCTTGCCGTGGGGAGTGTTTGAAATAGATATGGGATCACCCACCCCAGTCGCCCCTGAACAGAGTAGACGGGATGAGGAGAACTTTCATTTGTCCCAGTGGAAACCAGACACTCCACTTTCATCTGAGCTCGCCCTCCCATAGAATCCTCATCCTGGTACTGGAAGCTAGATTCCAGAATAGCAGCTTCTATAGTCAAAAGTAACTATGAAAGTGTTTCTTAACTCACACACACACAAATGTATTTAACGATCTAGCGCTTAGATTGCTTACATTTATAGGTTCTATTTAACTAATATATCACTTTAGAAAATGACTTTCTTCTTCAGGCAAACTGATCTTTTATGTTTTTGCTTTTCTTTGCTGTGCTTCCCACTTGATAGGTCTGTGGATTAAAAAAAATGAGGAAGTTTCATTATCCAAGTATTTTCCCCATCCGTTTGTACTGATTCTAAAAAATTCTTCAGAAGAGTTTGGCTCATTTGCTTATGAATAAAGGGGCAGAGTTTAAAGGAAAGTGTGATACATGGGGCAGTTAACATCGACCCTGTATTGAAACTATTCCAAAACAGGATTTCTTTCTCAGAAAGGATGGAATGGATCCATGTCTCTTATTTCCCTTATCCAAGCACAAATGTAAGCTATCTAAGAAAAGTTTTGGTGGTAGAGAGTAAACCCAACAGTGGTTCAGGACCCCAGGATCACTATCCTTGAAGAGTAGATAGCCCAGACTCTGCATTTCTCAATTAGGAAGAGAGGGCTTCATAATTCAGGTGAGTTCTTCTTCTGGGAGAGCAACCACTTCTGACAGCAGGAGGTAATGCAAGCAATCACTCCATCAGAGGCAGGTAGCTAGAGGCATCCTCTTCTCTCCACTGACCTAGAAAGCTCAACCTCCTCCCAGCTACATCAGCACAGGCAAGTGCAATCAACCTATGGAATACAGTTACTTGAGTTTGACTTTGAAAATTCTAGATGGCCCTAAAAGAAGAATACCTCCTCCACACCCCCTACACAGAAATCTTTGAGAAGGTGGAGCCACCAAGATGGGATCCTAAGAGCCTCTCCCGAATGAGAGACAGTGAAAGGTCTTGTCTTGGAGAAGCCACTTTGTTCTTCACAGGCGAGGCAAACAGGAAGCAATGGGAGCCCCTACCACACATGAGGGGCCAAACAAAGAGAAGCTCTACAAAGATTCCCAAGTAAAACTACTGTTCACTTTCAGAAGAAGACCAGTGCTGCCTGCTAAGCCAAATGCAATGCCTGGAAAAATAAAAGACTCAATAGGTGTAAAGATGCAACAGAAAGTCATGTGCATCACACTATGAAGAGGGAAAGACAGTCCGAAGATGAAATTCCACCCAGTCAATGCAATCAGGTGTAGGGATTATTTAATAATCAATTACAACTTCTCTTAGAAGACATCATCAAAATTAAAATGAAAAAATGGAAATTTTGAAATAAAATTAAAGCAGCAATATCTAAGAGGAAAAAAAAACTTTTGATATCTCTGATGGTCCACATTGATTGCCAACTTGAACTCTAGACAAGATTTAGAATTACCTAGGAGACAAACCTCTAGGCACACCTGTGAGGGATTGTCTAAAGGGGTTCACTGAGATGGGAAGATCCCCCATAACTGTGGATGCGCCATTGGCTGAGGGCTTAGACCGAATGAGGCAGAGAAAGCTAACTGAACAGGCACCTCCTCCAGTGGATACTCTCAGACAACCTTTAAACCTTGACTTCTCCCATAAGAACTGCAAACCATAATAAATCCTTCCTCTCTTCAGTTGCTTTTGTCTGGTATTTGTCCAAGTAACAACAGAGGGAAATGATTCCAGATATGTCGCTGCTATTATTGAAATGATAGGCTCAGAAAAACTTGAAATCAGGATACCACAAGTCAAGCAAGTCAAGCAACAGAGAGAAAATGGGCCCAGAAAAAGTCAACAGAGTCTCAGAGAAGGTGTAACCATTTTTATAATCTGATGCTCATAAAGGAATCATAAAGTCTCCCTAAAGGAATATTTGAAGAAATAATGGCTAAGCTTTTGTCAGATTTTACAAAATTTTGAAGAAACAGAAAAATAACCAACAGGAATAAACTCAAAGATACCCACACTGGAAGCTCATCATACTTGCCCTCTGAAAATTGAGGAAAATAAAAAATTTGAAATCTTCCACAGACGTTTGACTTTATCTGAAGAAAACAGTAATTTGAAAACCAGTGAATGAGTGAGCTAAAACCACAGACATTAGGAGTAATGGAAGTGCAGGGAGAGTCAGCTGCTATGCCTGTGTACAGTTAAACTATCCTGCTGTGTTGACGGGGCAGTAAAACTAATGAAGACAAAGAAATATAAAAGATGTTATTGCCATCTAACACCCTTAAACACTTACTAAAGGAATACATGTACACAGAAAAGAAAACAGTGAGAGAAGGAATCGGGGAGCATAGGACAGAAAGAATAAGAAGCATCAAAAATATGGGCAGAGCCAGCAGCCTGTGCCTGTCTGTGAGAGGTGATAAATCACACGATTTTAAGCAAGAATTATATTACTTCCCATACTGAAGACAATGATGCTTTAAAGTGGAGAAGAGAAATGGATGTAAACAAAGTCCACATCCTTTCAAAGATGTTGACTACTAAGTTGTTGTTCTAAGTCGTGTGTTTATATTATTACAGTCCGGGTGAGCAATATGAAAGACTGCAAAGAGAAACACTCAGAAGCACTTTAAGTAAGATGGAGTTCCTTAAAATATTTAAACAGCCCATGAGAAGGCAAGGAAATCAGAGTGATGGGGCACCAAATGGAGAAGGAAATAGCCGAGCAAACAGTGGGTTCTGCTGCACATGGGTGGTAGACAGTTACATTCATTCCTGCATTAGCTGTTCAGCACTGCAACGAACACCTGGGAAAAGAGGCAACTTAGAAGCAGAGGGTTATGACTGTGCCTTGTAGTTTTGAAGGCTTTATCTCATGCTCAGGTGCTCTGCTCCTCTTGGGCCTCTGGCAAGGCTAGCACGCCATGGTGGAAGCTGTTCGCCACACAGCAACAGGAAGCTAAAGGAAAGAGAACTCAGGATCCTGATATTCTCATCAAAGGTATGTTCCCATACGTGTTAATCAGAGTTCACTAGAATAACAAAAATTATAGAATGCACACACACAGACACACACACAGAGAGACAGACAGACAGACAGACAGACACACACGCATGCGCGCACACACACACACACGGGGGGGGGGGGCTGATTTAAAGTGGCTTACAGATTGTGGTCCAGTTATTCCAACAATGGCTACCTACAAACAGACAATCCAGGAATCCAGTAGTTGCTCAGTACATGATGCTGGACATCTCAGCTGGTCTTCTGTATACACTGGAATCCTGAAGAAGTGAGCTTAATGCTCATAAAGGAATGGACTTGCCAGCGAGAACAAGCAGGCAGAGTGAAAGCTTCCTTCTTCTATCTCCATTATATAGGCTGTTGGGAAGAGGTGTGTCCCAGGTTAAAGTAGACCTTCCCACCTCAAAAGATCTGGATTAAAAGTGGGTCTTACAATTTAAAACTATTTAATCAAGAAAAAAAAACCCTCAGAGGTGTGACCTGCTGTTCAGGTTTTAGTTAATTCCAGATGTAGTCAAGTTGACTCCAGGAACTCCAAGATGGCCATCACACAATATGACCAGAAGACTTTCAATGAGGCCCACTCCTTAAAGCTTCCATGACCTCCCAATAATGCCCTTGGCTCAGTGGAGCCATGAAGGATGCTTGCAGCTTTTCTTTTTGCCTCATGTATTTTGAAGCTTTGCTGTTAAGTGTATAGAACTTTGGACTGCTGTGCTCATGTGAAAAACTTACTCATCATTTATGTCATGTATCATTTTATTTTTGTTAATGTTTCTTTTCTCTTCAGAGACCCCTACCTGCACTGACCTTAATGTGGCTACTCTGGTGTTTTAACAGAAGGAGAGAGGAGTGGCAGTTGGTTTCATGAGCGATCATTTCCACATTTTACTTTAGTCTGTGCTTTCACATTTAAAATGACTCTCTGATAGATAGCAGGTAACTGAGTCTTCTTCAAATACCAAGTCTAACAATTCCTGTCTTTCACCGATTCATTTAGAAACTTAGATAATTTTTACAGTTGAAGTCAAACATACCACATTAGTGGATCTTTTCTATTTGTTGTTTGCTATTTTTCCCACCTTCTCTGACTTTGATTGAGCATTTAATGATTCTGCATCTCCTAATTACTTATTTTTCAGCTTTATTTTGAACAAGTAGCAACTGAAGTAATTGAAATAAGTGATTCAAGCATCTGCAGTGAGGACTTCAGCCTCTGACTACTCATCCAATGAAAGTTATCCACTTAATCATCTCAGAAGGACCATGCAAATCCATGCACCCTGGCAGACTCTCACCTAGAAACAACCCAAGTTTCCATGCCTTTGTCGTTAGGAACTAATGGTTCTCAAGTCTTGGTAGGCGTCTGAACCTGTCTCTCTGCCCTCTGGTGCACGCATGTCTCTCTTCTATTATTGCCTTGTGGCTATGTAGGGTAGTGTTCATTGGATGAGCCACTCTCCTCCCTCAGTCCCTCTGCATGTCTTTTCCTAAAAGTCTTGGCTGCAGCTCAACAGCAGTGTGACTCCTTCTGGGCCTGCTCCTAGCAAAAGCCAGCCATACCAGCGCAGGAAGAGCAAGGGAAGACACAGCAGTGGTCCTGCCCTCCTCAAAGAGGACTTCTGCCTCTTCGTTAGCACTGGACTTGGAGATGGTTATAAGAATTTCAGGAGATCACATGACAGCACTTTCTAGCCAGTCCAGTCCCCAGCTCTCCTGCCCCTGCGCCTATTCATCAAACTCCAATTGCTCTTTTATTAATGATAGAAATATATTGACACAATTTTTCATCCATCACTTATATTTTAGAGCAACTAAATAAACAGTCCATTTTACATTTATTCATTAGTTGTTAGTGTGAGCAGCTGGTGCTCTGGTGGCTTCAGATGTATTTTCCCTGAATATCTTCCTCTCGTGTGTCTATACAGCAGTCTGTGGCAATGCATTGCCCAGCCCCATGCCTCCACTGCCTTTCAGGTGGCTGAAAGCAGGCTGGGATGCCTTTGCTTTTTATCAATGTTCCGTTTCAGCCTCAGCTTTAGGCAAGCATTAGGAAGCCAATGAGAACAGGAATCTGGGCCTTCATTGTGCCTGCTTGTTCTCCACAGGCTGTGCTGAGCCTGGCGTGCATTTGCACACCTCCCCCCAGGAACCGCTCTCTGTGCTTCTGTCCCTTATTCGTGTCCAGTGATGCTTTTGCTCCTTTGAGATAGCACAGATGAGGGTGGCAGTGTCATTGGCAGTGGCTTCTGAGTCTTGGATTCTGTTGGTATCTCAGAGAACATTTTGCTTAGATTCTACCAAGTCTTGTCTGTCAGAACCTACTTGAGTTCCTACGGGAAAGTTCTGCAAGAATGCACACACACACACACACACACACACACACACACACACACATCTAGACAGTCAGTCCTTAAGAACTTGAAGGTCACTCTCAACCTTCATTAGAAATACCCAGCGGTAGCCTGGGCTTTGAGCACCTCTCCTTCACAAACCTTGACTCTACCTAGAATTTAAGCTGTTTGCCCTGTGTTCTCAGTGCTTCGGTGGCTCAGAAAGAGCCACACACTTCTTTCTTAAAGTTTTTATTGATATGATCAATTATACATAGTGGATCTTAGTATGACATTTTCATATGTGTATTTTGGAAGAAAATTTGGTGATGTTGCCTTAACATATAAAATCTAACATTTTATAGTTATAATATTGCACACCAACATCCTGTTTTAAATTAAAAGCAAACAATAACTTCACCAGCAAGCTGGCTCAGCAGATAAAAGCACCTATCCCCAAGCCTAGCAACCCGGGACTGTAGAAGGAGTGAACTGACTCATGACAATTGTCCTTTGACCTCATAAGAGCATGTGTGGCATGTATGTGCCTGTTTATGCATGTGAGTATATGTTCACATATGTAAACACACACACAATGAATAAAAAATAACTATTATCAACATGTCATCATGACTACAACTTCAGCAAATAAAAATGCCTCTTAGGACCAAGAGACGAGTATTCCTGAAACAGTTAGTGTGTCGGATCACAGTCACACCTGTTTAAAAGCTTGTCTTGTGAAGAAGGCCTCATTCTCAACACGGTATTTTCAGAAGCAAGCACTAGTTTCATGTATGACTTTGGTAGTCCCCTTAGTGACGCTGGGTCATTTGTGACTGAGACACTCTTACAGCCAAACCGGAGAAACAGGGACATGTGCTCAGAGTTGAGACAGAAATGGCAAGTGGCCACATTCCTCGGATTATGTCACTGAGTGAAGCAGGGAACTCAATACCTCCGCAGATGACAAGTTCAAGGTTGATGTCCGCGTTAGCGAAAGCTAACTTGGGGCCCACGAAACCAACCAAGTTTGAGTGCCCCTGTGAATCATTGTGGAGCACGAGGATTAATGAGAGTCTAAGAGTATGTCCTCGGATTAGAACGCATTCCTGCAGAATGAGAATCAGAAATTTGAGAAACAGTAGGCAGAAAGCAAATACGGCACTGTTAATTTCTCACCATGCGACCGACAGAGGCAAGGAACTGCTGTGGCTTTGATGGTCAGTTACTTTCCCACAATGCACCTGCTCATGAGCAACAACTGTAAACAGAATAAGATTCTACTCAGAGTTAGAAATGTTCACTCGCTACCTGCAGACGGAGTTTTGTGTTTTAATGCACTTCTGGTATTATTTTTTGGATCTAATAGGATTAAAAAATTTAAATCTATCTATGCTTTGGGCCAACAAATGAAAATATCTAGGCAGGCAGATATAATTGAAATCACAAAGGGTGTTGTTTAGATACATTTAGATACTTAAAAATGTTTGACATTAAACCAAGCATGTGACTTAAAAATCAGCTGTTCACTGGCTAGGCGACTGTGCTGCTGTGTGAAGGATTTCATCACTTACACTGACGGATGATGAGCTGAAAGACTGGAATAAATAATTCAGATTCTCTGTTCATAACAATAGCAAAGTGAAGTCCTGTGAGAATTGGAAACTTTTTTTTGTAGTTCAGCGTGAATCGGAACAAGGGTACCAGCTGTTTTATTAGATAATGTCTTGGATAGGGTCTCTCTCTTGAATGAAAATTTTCACACTCCGTGTTAATCATGAATCAACGCTGAATTTTTTTTAAAAAAGATGATGACGAATATCTGAGATAATCCGGAAATGAATTCTTTTCCATGACCAAATTTTTCTCTTAGCCAGGGAAGAAATCTGAACTTCTTGCCAAACTCCGTGTTTTGCAACAGATTGGAAATTAAAACTCTATTGACAACATGTAATACACGTGCAAAAGTACTTAATCTATTTGAGGTCTGGCCTTCTTTTTAAAGAAAAAATAAAAATGAACATCTACTTTTAATGTTCGTACAATCTTGACAATTTGGACAAATTAGAGAGATCAACACAGAGCATGTGTTGCCCAGAATTGTTTCTGGTTCCTTCTAAAACAACATTCTTCTTTTTCTAAATACCTCTCCCTTGTTGCTAAGAAAGGAAGGGTGTCCTTGCCCACTGGCATAGATATCGATAAGCTGCCTACCTCGTCTGTGCTAATGAGATTTACAGAATGCACTTTAATTGTACAGCCAAAAGACCCTCACACCGTGAAAGGTCAGCCTAACAAATGGGTGGTCACTTTCAGTTCTTCTAATACTGCAGATGTCTTTGATGGCCCAAAATGACAAAACTGTCTTCTCTGCTGCTCTCATTCAAGTTGAAATGATCACAGGGGAATGAGCAGCCGTGTCAAAGACTCACTGCCAGTAAACTGTGTTCTTTATTCTGAGCGCGGCTTTTCCATGCCAAGAACTATGCTGGGAGCCCACGCAAGGCAACTGGAAATTGAAGATGAGAATATAAATTTCTTGCAGTGGAGACGTCCCATACCATAATACAAGGCGCATGGCTGTCCAACAGTAACAGCTCAAACATTCTTAAGTTAAAAGCAGTTGGGGCTCTTTTTCAGGTCAGAGTTCCTATTGTCCCTCACTAAGAAAGTAACAAGTGGGTCCATTATGATCAACACAAGGTACGATACTGTATGTGGTGTCTCATCTATAAAGTGCCATGGATTTTTTTCAGCCAATTCTTTGCTTTTCTTTCTTAAGTAAGTTCCTTATGACTGTACATTAGGGGGGAAATACTGTGTCTGTACGATAAAACGTACTCTAAGGTAAGTCAGAGGGTAAGAGAGTTCCATGGGTAAAGGCACTCGCCACCAACTCTGACAGCCTGAGTTCCATGTCCAGGTCCCACGTGATGGAAGGAAAAAACCCAGTACTCACTCGGTAGAAGGAGAGAATTGACTCCCCACACATACGCAATGGCACACACACATTTTAAATGCAATAAAAATTTATTTTCAAATACAATAAATGGAAAATAATGCTTAATGTATTTATATAATATTCATAATGAAGAAAGAAAGCATCATATCCATAATGGATCTCATGAAATATTCCATAATTACATTGCTTTAGAATAAAAAGGTTTTTCATGAATATACTATAGGGGTTATTTAACACATATATTTGCGTTTGGGGAGCAATGTGTATATTTTGGAAAGATTCAAGGCAATATGCAAATATTACCCACTGAGTAAGTCCATGTATGAGACTATCAGAGGAGTTCATGCTCGTTGTTCAACGGATTGGAGTAGACAAGCTAGTGACTGTGGATCAGGCCACAACACATCAGCAGCACACCTTGGCTGCCTGTGATGACACACGCTTTGTAGTTGTGGCATCATGGGACAAATATGGGCTTAGCTTTGCCTTCAAATAGATTTAGTTCAACTCTTGAGTTGTCAGAAAAATGTGATAATGTGAGTTAGTAACTGAACATAAATTTCGTCATAGCACACGCTTGTCCTTGTATAAATTCAGCTTACTTTTCTTGGTGTTTCAGTGTTGGGATTTGAACCCAGAGCCTCATGCTTGCTAAACAAATGCTCTACCACTAAGTGACTCCCCATCACTGGTTTTAAAATCCAAAATGTGACAAATAAGACACCCATTACCTTAGGCTTAATTGGTTTTATCACCATTTTTTAAAATAATGGTAATGTCATCTTTTTCCTGTTTCTGTCAATATATCTAGGTTAAAAAATGAAAACCCTGAAAACAAGTCAGTGGAGACTTCATTAGCTTTGAATAAACACATTTCTCTTTGAATTTGCTGAACCTATAGGGTCATTAGCAGTGCAAAAGGTTCCTATTTTCCCACAGTGTGGAGCAAGATAGCTGTGCACAGCTCCAGCTGGCTGCTGCTCAGGGCAGGATTTGCAAGTCCACATTCCAGATTGCCTCAGTGTTGCAATACAAGACTGTTAAAACATGCAAACAACTAACCAAAAAGGAGACAAAGGGGTGACCAATTTATAGAACTTGAAACGGGAAGCACCTGAAAGCCAGTGCCTTTGTCGAGCCACTAGTCCAAGGTGGCAGGACCCCACACACTGCACAACCAAGTCGTGGGCGCTATGACAGAAGTCTCCTAATTCATTAGCAACCAGACATGGACACAACTGTCAGCAGTAGCATTTAGGAATCCCCATGCCAAGTGCAAAGCCACAGACTTGGCTGTGGATACAGCAGCGACGGTTTCCAGAGTCTAGCAATTCCAAGCATGAGTATTATGTACGGCTCTTGTGTTTTCCCATTATGTTATAATTATAAAATTTATTCTCATCACAGGCAGCCAGAATGGACTACCAATGTGCTGTGACATGTGACATAAGACAACAGGAGGCAGGGTTGTGACTCCAGAGGAAAGGAGTGTGTAAAATGAACAGCCACCTGCTTGCACAAGTGACCATGCTAAGGAATCCTGAGGGTGATGACTGGTGATCTCAGATGTCACCGTAAGTGAAGGATGGCATGTTCAGCTCCTATGAGGTGTTCTAATATCCTTCATGAAATTCAAGGGGCCAGAAGAGGTGTCATTTGCTTGGATTAGGTCACATACCCCTCCCTGGGACAGTTCCCATAATCAGGAAAATGAAATGGTCTGTCTGGCCAGGACTAAGTGAGATCACCTCAGAGCAGTGGAAGTGGTCCAGCCCCATCTTTGGCAGGCAGAGTGGTGCTTCCCAGGCAGGCCTCTGACTACTGTTTGAACCAAAGGTAGTGAAAAGTTACTTCAAAGGGCAGTGATGGAAAAAGAATGCATGGCTTCTTCTTTTCTTCTTTGAGACAAGACATCACAGGTAATCCAGGCTGTCCTTCTAGCCTTGGACCTCCAACCTACCTGCATCATCCCCAACCAAGTTCATGGACCACAGGTGTGCCCAACCACGCTCAGCACCTTACCTCTTCTTTGCTCAACTACAGTCATGTTTAGTATTGGATTTTGTCTTGATGATCCGATCCAAAATAACAGTAGCTATGATTGAATATAAAGCTAATTCACATATAAGCTGATTGATAATCCTTTCCGGAGCTCACTGTCTGTCCTCAGAGCACTTCTCTGCTCTCAGGATACCAGCCGCTCGTACTCTGCTTCCTAGCAGCTAGCCCACTGAAGCCCGACCTCACCAGGGACTGTTTTCTGGACCTCCTCCCCTGAGACCTGGCTGCCTGGCATCACTCAGCTGAGATAGGCCCCTTCTTCCTGCAGGAGAACCTCTGAGCATGTCTTATACAATCAAGGTTTTACTTTCCATTGAGGCAAACTGTATAAAGTCAGAGTCTGCATTCATGTGTTTGCCTCCCTTTTGATGTGTGACAGGAGAGACTTGTTCTGTCTCGTAAATCCACACGGAAGGAGAAACTTCTAATCCCTTTCTTACTAAGGAGAGGAATGAAGCCATTCTCCCTGTCTCATTCTCTCTTCTCTCAGGGGGGGCAAAACCCTGACTTTCACTACAGCTTGTTTCCCGAGCTGACAGAATTCAGGTCTCCCCTTCTTCATGACCTGACACCTAGTTTGCTGTGATGGTGGTGGTCATGCAGGAAGTTCACTCCCTTGCCCTGGTGTGAGCCCCTATAGTTCCTGTGTCTGAAGCCATCTGAGCCATCTGTTAAGAAAGAAAGGGTCTTATGCCTTCAAAGGGAGATTTGCTGATCTCTGAAGTAGTCCACGACCTTTCTGTAGGCCCACAGTAGGGCTAGCCAGGGGACTTGGGTCACTTTGAAAATACAGATTACATTGGAATTACAAAGAAAGGGCTATCCTGGGGTCTCAAACTCAAGCCACATGCTCCAATCTATATTCTCAGATCACTGAATTTTGTTGGTTATTTATTTTCCTAAAAAATAATAAAAAATAAATAAATAAATAAATAAATAAATAAATAAAATGGTGCACCCATTCTTCTGTTTAAAGGTGAGAACCTGGAAGTACCTTTTGCCTCTGGGAAGTCATTTCAGTTATTTCGAAAGCCCTCATATCATTTCAGCCTCAAAACCAGTTCATGATAATTGCCACGGCAAGGCTTAATCTCAGTGAATGCCAAGAAAAGGGACATAAGAAAAGGCAGGTGATTGGTCCCTAATCCAGTTGGTAGCACAGGAAGTGGAGGGACAGGTCAGGTATGTCTCACTGAGGACATACCCTCGAAACCAGAGACACTCACCTCTGTCAGTTTCAAATGATAACCGAAGCAATTCTTCCAGCAATTATTACCTGTAACAGTGGCAGTTCATCAAGAAACCATGGAAACACAAGCATTCTCATCTTTATGTAGACAGAGGAGAAACAGGCATAAAGAAAACCTAGCAACCCAGCATCCCAATGTCCAAGGCATGATTTCTAAGCTTCCGCGACACTGTTGATCAGTCAGATCACAAAACAACACATGGCAGGTGTTTCATCCATGTCGGTGTGAGTGATGGTTATGGAGTTGTATGCACTGGTGAATATATGTGTATATAACCATGCTGCTTCTGTTCTTTCTAAGCACCTCATTGGGTGGGATATTGAATATCACTTCAGATAATGCAAGCCTTAAAGCCTGTCAAATTGAGACAGGCCATGCACCTGCATCCAGCTGTCCCCTCCTGCAGCAGTTCTGGGCAGCTGTCAGTGTTCCCACCCTTTCCCACATAACAGAGAGTATCAAGCTACATGTCAAAAATGCCTTCCTATGTCCAAAGAGAAAATAAAATGGCAGGCATTAAATAAGCCAGCCTTGTCACTGTCTGTAACTCCAGTGCTTAGCCAGGACACTAGGAACTATGCTAAACAAGTAAGTACCTGGAGACTTCTGTAAAGGTTACGGGGCACGTACCTGATACGTAGATGGGTATTTTAAAGAGGAAAATGATCCCCAAATCTTAGTGTTGCAAATCAGTATCTGAATGTGTTTCTGCAAGGTCAGCGGAAGGTAGAGGAGAAGAGGAAACCCACGGCCATTCTGTAGCTACTCTACTCTGCCCCTTCTCGTGCTGAGCGATGGTGGAAACTCTTTCACTTAGCATTTCCTTCTTCTGGGTAGGGTTTCCCCCTCCAAGTGTTCATGAGAGACAAAGACAAAAATCAGGAGCAGAAACACTACTCGGCTTGTTTGACCTCTAAGTCACCCCATATTTGTGGGTGAAATACGAGGCAACACTAGTAAATCTGCTTCTGTAATACATGGTTCATGAGCAGGATACAAAAAAAACCAGAAGAGTTTGTGAAATACCATAGGAATGGCAGCGAAGGAGTTAATCACCATGCCTCCTTAGCTTAGCATATTTTCTCATTCAAAGAATGAAAATAATTGGGTTCATAACAACATTTATTGACTGGGTATGACGAAGTGACTATTCTTTCCTTTTTATCACAATGCGTGATTTGTGTTGTCTAGGAAGATACGGCATCTTTGCAGATAAGAGGACAAGACAGAAACTAAACACATTTTATTTATATTTTATTCCCCTAGAAACTTTTACAAAGGGATTAATGCATATCAGCTTGTAATCACAGGCACAAGTAGTTAAGCCCCTGCCTCAGAGCAGCTTTTGCTCTGGGAAGCTGGAGCAAAGCCTTTGCAGAGCAGCTGTCCTTAGGCCAGACTCTATAGCTGGAATGATTCAGCCTTTGCCATGGGAAGCCTAACCACAGGCGAGCTGCAGAGGAAGAAGGGGAGACAAGAATGAAAAGGACAGGACTGTGGTTGATCTCCACAGAAGGGTGAGGCGGACAAGCTATGCTGGGGAAACACTGTTGAATCTTAACAGGTAGCTGCTTCCTGATTTCTTGACCTTGCCCTCCACTGACTCTTTGGTGTGTGTGCGCGCGCGCGCTGCTACTTGGCTTGGTCTCCATCGCTTGCTTAGCTTACACATTTTTTTAAATATAAGGGTGCCTATCCACGGGTGGCACCACCCACAGTGGGATGGGCCTGCCCACGTCAGTCATTAACCAGGAAAATGCCCCCCATAGACTTGCAAACGGGCCGGTCTTATGAATGTGTTCTCTCGGGTGAGGTTCTTCCTTCCCAGATGACCCTAGCTTGTGTCGAGTGGACAAAGGATAACTAGGCCATGTGGATTCCAGGGACTCAATTCAGGTCTGCATGCTTGGGAGCACTTGGCTACAGAGTAACCTCCGTAACCCTGCCCTGACCTTCAAGCAATAGGAAGGTTGAAATGTCAAGGAGGGGTGAGCACGGAATTATTTGATACTCCTCAGCATACTCCTGTCTTCATGGGAGCAGGAGAATTAGCACACGATGAGCGTCCTGATGACTGGACTTTATGATATGAAAACGTCCATCAGGATTTGGTGGCAGACAGCAGTAATGTCAGAAACAAACGCTACTTGAAAAGCAAAGTGAAACAATGTTGAGCCCTGATAAGAATGTTTACTTCATGAACTGGGGAGATGGCTCAGTGGGGAAGGAACTTACCGCACAAGCATCAGGACCCAAATTTGGATCCCCAGAACCCACATGAGAAGTCGGGTTGTGTGTGCCACTGTAAAGCCAGTGCTTGGAAAGCAGGGACAGAAGGGTTTCTGGAGGTTGAAGGTTCAACGAGGGTCCCTAGCTCATGGGAGTGAGGGAAAAAGTTCTAGATGAGGACACACCTCTGACATCAGCATGCCAGCATGCTCACGTGCACAGCGCGCACACACACACAACACACACACACACACACACATGCACGCACACACACAACATCAGCTTCATTCTAATTCCTCTTGTCTATATTTCTCATAGCTGCCTCTTGGAAGGCGAGGTAGACTTAAAACATACCCAAATAAACAGAAGCTGGCACGTCCCTCACCACCAGACCTGTTCTGAGAAGATGCTCGATGACATGTGAGCTATGAAAGATTGCTGCGATGAGGAGAAGCCACATGAGAAGAGGATTCCAATAAAGGTGAACACGTGCTAACAAAATTCCTTTATTAATACAGCAATGGTTTGCAATTGCACACTTTACTTTCCATTTTAACCAACAAAACTGTTTTTTTTTTTTTAATTCAGCCCCAGTACTCAGCTAGTACTATTGTAACTTGGTCTATATGCCATTGTTAATTTTGTATATAATATAAAAGATGAATACATTTCAAAGCATTATTAGTTTTTGGCTATACAGTGTAAAAAGAAGAAATTTTATGTCACCCACAACTGAAATGTTGAGACTAGAAGTATGAAAGATGAAATATTATGTGGTGTTGAAATGAAGGTATTTAAGGTGCTATAAGTTCAAGTCAGAGAGCTGGGTGAACTTAGGACTTGGTAGAAACAGACAGTAAAGCGGAACATGAATGAAAGACAAAAAGCTTAGGAAATTATATTAGTCTCTCCACATTAGTAACTACTTTAAATATAAATGGATTAAATTCTCCCAGTTAAGAAAATACATCAGGCTGGGTGCCGATGGTGCACACCTTTAATCCCAGTACTTGAGTGGCAGAGGCAGGAACTGTGAGTTTGAGGGTGGCCTGTTCTACAGAATGAATTCCAGGATAGCCAGAAACCCTGTCTTGGAAATCAATAATAATAATAATAATAATAATAATAATAAAAAATAAGAAAAATGAATACTTTTAACAGCAGTCAAAGTCTATGCCCTCTACAAAAGACTTAATTTACACACAAAGAAATGGGTAGCTATCTTAAAGGTTACAAGAGACAAAGGATATTATATGTCCGTGCATATTAGTAGAAGAGTAATAATACAATAATTTAAAAATATTAAAGATCATCAAAATATACAAAGAAAAACATAGAGAAATGAAAGGAGAAATAGTTTTACAATGATTGTTGGATATAACAATACAATGAATAGATAACAGAGCTATACAGAAGATAAATGGATGACCCCTTGGCTGTTTGATGTCAGAAGAAAAATAGGAAATAAGGACTTAACAAGACAAGAAACCAAGTAAATCTAACAGACATATACAAAATACTCTACTAACAACAGACATATGTTCTCAATAATCCATACTACACTTGTATAAATAGTATACAAGAATCTATACTACTATATAGCATAGACTGCTTTACATATTAAATTAAGTCTCAGTGTGTTTAAAACCATAAATAATACAGAAAGCAGAAAACATTTTCTTCAACCACAAAAGAATAAAGTTAAAAATCAGTAACTCAAAGTTGTGAAAATTTAAAAATCATACTTTTAAACAACTAATTGAAGTATGAATAAATTTTTTAAAAATTAAAATACATTTAGATAAGTACAAATAAAAACACAACATGTCATAAGTTATGATATACAGTAGAATGTGTGCTAATGGAAAAATTCGTTGCTATAGACACATAGAAACAAATGGTTAGGACCGTGGCTCAATGACACAGCACTTGCCTAATATCACCTCAGACCTGGCTTCAATCTCCAGAAACATCGAATTTAAGGAACACCTAACTTCACAACTCAATGAACTAGAAGCACAAGTGAAACCAAATACTGAACAGAGCAAGAAGTAATAAATATTAGACTCGAGATCATAGAAATCAGGACCAGACAAAGGTAGAGAAAATAACGTTCAGTTTTGGTCTGGGCTATGCAGTGTACAAAGATGTAATTTTATGTCCTCAACAATGGTGAGTGAGGGTTAGGAAAGATGCACATTCTATGTGTTGTTGAATGAAGGTAGTTAAGGTGCTGTCAGTTCAAGTAAGACAGCTGAATGGTGAGTGGTTTGGTGGAACCAAAAGTTGGTCTTTGAAGAGCTATATCAACAAAATTGATGCAGCTTAAGCTACATGAATAAAGAAAAAAGGAAAAGACTAAAATTACTAAAATTAGAAATAAAAGTATGTATTGCCACTGATTCTGTGGAAATAAACAAATTATGAACACAATGAAAAAAAACCACTATGCCTGAAATGCACCTCCAAATGCATAGGCGAAACAGATCCTAGAAATACAACATAACCAAGAACATAATTATGAAGGAACATGATTATGAAGGAACAGAGTATCTGAGTAGGTCTAAAGTTTATTAAAAATATGTTGGTAATAAAAAAAATACCCAGATCTGTAGGCTTCACTGGTGAATTGTCAAACCTGTAAGGCGTGATCCCTGGTCCTTCTCCAGTTGTTGCTGTTGTTCCTGTTTTATGAAGAGGATGCAAAACTTCATAGAGAGGAAGCATTCAATGACGTATAAGCATCACTTTAACCTCAAACCACACAGATGTTTCTGAAAGAAAGAACTATGCGTAAATACCTCTTATGAAAAATGCTGCATACATTTATAGTGAAATGGTGAGAAACCAAATTCAAAAACACTTCAGACCATGACTGATTGAAGTCTGCTCCTGGAATGCAAGACTATTTCAACATTGATTAATATTGCATATAGAGGAAAGAGAACGCCTATAAAGTACAACTAATAAAGAATGAGCAACCGATTTAGAATTAGGCAAAATGCTGGAATGGGCATTCTTCCCTAGAAGATAATACAAATGGCCACAAACACATGAAAAAAATCAACATTACTAACATTTAACAAAATGTAAATTAAAGCTACAATGAAATGGAGATTTCTCAAAAAAAAATTTTTTTAAAAGATAGAGCTACCATATGACCCCGCCATATCATTCTGAAGTGTTTATTGCAAAGACTCTAAGTTCACATTTCAAAATACTGTTTGTACCTGCACGAAGAAATAGAACAAGGCTACATGCCCATCAACAGATAAATGAATAAAGAAAATGTCATATGCATATTAAATGAAATTTTATGCAGCCATAAAAAAATAAAAATTATTACACTGTAGGAAAATGGATGCAACTTGAAATCATTCACTAAGTGAAATAAGCCAGGCTCAACAAGACAAATGCCGGCTGTTTTCTCATCGATAGAGCCTAGTTGTAAGGTCACGTCTATGTGTGTGTATGCATATTTATGTGTGTGTATAAACTGTTGAATTAGAAATTGGTTCACAAAAGGAAAGACAGAGACCTTTAAGGAGGTGGAAATAGAGAGGGTGGCAGACAAACATTTAATAGGAAGGAAGGAGTATCTGAGGGAAGGGAAGGGAGGGAGCAGCTGGGGGCAGGGAGGAGGAAAGTGACAGCGTAATAAAAATATGATGGCGTGTATTATGAGGATGCCATGATGAAAGCCATTGCCTTTAATGCAGAGAGAGAGAGAGGGAGGGAGGGAGGGAGGGAGGGAGAGACGGAGCGAGGGAGGGAGGGGAAGGGAGGGGAGAGGG
Organism: Arvicola amphibius; assembly: GCF_903992535.2. NCBI lineage: Eukaryota > Metazoa > Chordata > Mammalia > Rodentia > Cricetidae > Arvicola > Arvicola amphibius. Next base: position 70,013,170 of record NC_052057.2, read on the forward strand.
AGAGGGAGGGAGGGGAAGAGAGAGAGAGAGAGAGAGAGAGAGAGAGAGAGAGAGAGAGAGAGAGAGAGAGAGAGAGAACAATGATGGAAGGGAACAATTAACACTACCAGGTACTCATAGAGGCCAGGCATAGCACCTGACCCTTCCAGACTTAGAAATCCCATAACTCAAAGGGCACTGGGGTCACTGTCCAACGAGTCTTGAAATACTTGTGGGTAATCCCTAAAATCGACTTCCATTCTAACCCCTTCTGTGCGTCTGGAACCAGCTATGACCTAAGCTTCTGTGGGGGGATTTCCTTAACGAGGATAATCCATGTGGGAAAACCTACCCTAAATAGGGCAGCACCTTCCGTCACTGACCGTGATATAAGAAGATCCAAGGGGGAAGCATTTCCTTTTGCTTGGTTGTCTTTACATCTCCGTGGCGAATTCCTCTCTCCTGTCCCTAAGTTCATGCACTTGGCTGCAGCCACGGTCACAGGTGCTGCCATCCCTCAGTGATGTCAGAACCCAGTTTTTCCAGCTTTCCAGCATGGCCTGAAGGTCCGTGGATCCAGGAATCCCATAGGCCTTCAGGTTGGGACCAGGGTATCCAGCATCATGGATGCGGAACCTCACCGTCGCTGGCATCTCCCATGTGAAAACTGTCCTTGTCGGTCTACCCAGCCCACATAGTGTAATGTAAGTTGATCTAATAAATATGAAGTATATATTTATTATATGTTCCTTCTATTCATTCTGTGTTCCTCTAGAGAACTCTGCCTCATTACAGCATTGTATAAACAAAACCCAAACACATAATACCATTTCCACGTCATTTATCTACGCCTGGACCAAAGGTCAATAATATTCGTGGGAATACACAATATCCAGGACCAAACAGGCATGTTTCACTGTCTGGCATTCAACTAAGTTACCAGCAAGGCAAGGAAGCAGGAAAATATAGCCCATAATTAAGAGAAATATTTAAGTGAACCCAGTCCCAGAGAAGCATGTGGGACTGACTCCCTGGGCCTGATTCCCCATGGTGCCTGACAGGGCCATCAACTTCTGGGTGGTCCTGCCTGGAGCCAACCCAAAGGGCAGACTTTTACATTCTGCCCCTCCATTGGTGCAGAGAGGTTTTTGTTGTTTTGTTTTGTTTTTTGTTTTTGTTGTTGTTGTTGTTGTTTTGTGGGTTTTTTGGTTTTTTGTTTGTTTTTAAGTTTTACACATGCTGACTTTTTAAATTTCTGTTCTTACATCCTGGTTCTCATTGCTGTGATTGGAGCACAGAGAAAGCCTTCCCGCTACCCACCTGCCAGTTTAGCCCCCCCCCATCCCGCTTTCACTTACATTACTGACCCTCTTGATCACATCTCTAATCACTGCCTGTCTTCCTCTGAATTTCCCTCTCCTCCCTTGCCATTTAAATATGTGGACTTTATAGGGATCTATATTTGATCTTATTTTCTCTTAATCTACAATAGTGGTTTTTAAATGAGTCATATTAAATCTGGACACCCCTGAAATTTTATGATAATCCAGAATTATTTTTCAACTATGAAAAAGATATTCAAAAGTTTATTTAATATTTATAAGAAGAAAATAGGGTTGTAGGTTGTCGAACTTTTACAATAAATGTAATTTTCAGTGACTTAGACTGTAGCTATTATGGTAGTACACAATGTATACAAGAAATAAACAAATAAATAAATGTCCTTTAGGAGACCATCCAAATCATGAGACATGTGTTCATGGCTAAGTGTCAGCAAAAGAATAGATCATATATAAATAAACTCAGTTCAGATGAAGGCTTTGGTGTTTCTTCCATTAGCTAACATTTAGAGATGACACTGTGTAGGCAGAGACTACTCATTCATTTCCTGGCCACCCAGACCTGAAATAAAACTACATTAATTACAACATTGCTTCGCCAATTAGCTCATGTATATTTCTAGCTAAATCTTATATCTTGAATTAACCCATTTCTATTAATCTATGTATCGCCCTGAGGCTTATGGTTTTACCAGTAAGGTTCTCCAGCATCTGATTCCTTCGACAGCTACATGGCATCTCTCTGACTCTGCCTATTCTCTCTCTCTCTCTCTCTCTCTCTCTCTCTCTCTCTCTCTCTCTCTCTCTCTCTCTCTCTCTCTCTCTCTCTCTCTCTGTGTGTGTGTGTGTATAAAACTATTTATTTTTTGTAACTGTCTATACTCTTATTTCTATCTCAAGCCTACATACATTTTTTTAAACACACTACATCTCATTCAGAGGTTTATTTCTATCTGAATCTCTCTTTATTACATATCTATAATCATTTTCTGACCAGAAGCTCCTTTAAAATGGTAACCAGCTTGGTTGCAGATCCCTGGTTGCTGGCTCCACCTCTCTCAGCCTTTCAATGTGCTGGAGGTACCTTTACCTTCAGCTCTGGGAATGCCGGGTAGGAGTCATCCTCACTACCTCAACTCTGGGAAGCAGTTGGCCCATGCTGCCACCAAGTAACTTGTAGCACACTGCACACAAACTCCATTCAAGTGTTCAGCCTCCTGATAGAGCCTGAGCTGTTTGTGCAAGTACCTCAAACCAGGAAGCCTTCTTAAAGGAGACATGCAGTTTTTGTTGCTACCACTGAGTCAAGAAGCCTTTTCTTAGAGGAGCCATGTCTCTTCTCGTTGCCAGCAAAACAGCCTATCTGAAAAACAAAAATAAGAAAAAAACAAACAAACACAGCTACCAAGAAGTTGCCCTTGGATCCCATTTTTGTGGGTCTAGAAGCACTCTTTTTTTTAATGCCTTCTTAGGCTTTATGTGGATATATTTTACGCCATGTTGGGTGCCATTTTGTAATCACAGACAGCTCATTCATTTCCCAGCCACCCAGACTCGAAATAATTACACAGAAACTATATTAATTATAACACTGCTTGGTCAATTATCTCATTTATATTTCTAGCTAACTCATATCTTGAATTAACCCATTTCTATTAATCTATGTATTGCCATTAGGCTTGTGGTTTACCGGTAAGGTTCTCTGGCATCTGTCTTCTTCACCAGCTACATGGCATCTCTCTGACTCTGCCTACTCTCTATATATATCTTTGTTCAGATTTCCCTCCTGGCTCTATTCTGCCCTGCCATAGGCCCAAAGCAGATTATTTATTAACCAATGGTAATAAAAGATATTCACAGCATACAGTGGGAAATCTCACATCAACCAACACTGTGTTCATTTGTTTGCATTTTCAACTATCTGATATATAGGTAGCTCCTTTCATGAGCAGTTGGACACTGGGGGCACAAGAAGTCTCTGCCAACACTGAACATAGCCTAAGACATGGGAAAGGAGACAAAAGAAGAGGAAACATTCTGGGACAGATGAGGTTAAAACTGACTGTAGTAACTGACCTTGTAAACTTTCTTACAGTCACTGAACTTACAGGTAGACCCTCACCATACAGTTTATACACAGACAGCAAGTTCTCAGAGGCTATATGGCAGGGAAAGGTATGCCAGGGGTGAATGCAAGCTAATGTTCACCACTGAAGAGTGATGTGGGATAATGCTCTTGTGCACTGTAAAGATTTATCACTCATGCCGGGTGGTGGTGGCGCACGCCTTTAATCCCAGCACTCGGCAGGCAGAGGCAGGCGGATCTCTTAGTTCGAGGCCATCCTGGTCTACAAGAGCTAGTTCCAGGACAGGCTCTAGAAACTAAAGGGAAACCCTGTCTCGGAAAAAAAAAAAAACAAAACAAAACAACAACAAAAAAAAGATTTATCACTCATATTGGTTTAATAAAATTCTGATTCACCAGTAGCCAGGCAGGAAGTATAGGTGGGGCAACCAGACTAGGAGAATTCTGAGAAGAAGGAAGGCAGAGATGCAATCATCATCCAGAAGCAGAGAAAGCAATATGAGAATGCCTTATTGAGAAAAGGTAACCATACCGTTACATGGCTAAACATAGATAAGAATCATGGGTTAATTTAAGTTTTAAGAGGTATTTAGTAATAAGCCTGAACAATGGGCCAAACAGTTTATAATTAATATAAGCTTCTGTGTGTTTTTTAGGGACTGAATGAATGGCTGTGGGACCAGGTGGGACAGAAACCTTCATTCACAGAAGGAACTTTCTCCTCCAGTACCTTCCAAATGTTAGACTAACATTTCCCTCCCAAGTAACCAATTATATCAAACATGACTTGAGACCACACACTGAATACTAGAGTCCTGTACTACAACTTCAAGAGATGGTCCAGTAACAGTATGTTCACACTTCGAATTACTGCCAATAAAATAAAAAAAATATTTAAAAAGGAGGAAGTCCCTGAGAGATGGGACTTTCTTGCTTTTGCCTAAGAATTAAAGGCTTCTTTAAGAGCAACACAAAGAAAGAAAGAGGGGGAGGGAGGGAAGAAGAGAAGGAGGGAGGGAAGGAGGGATAGCTCTCAGACCCAGGAGCAAAAGCTGTCACAAGGTAGCTTATCCTTTAGGATTCTCCAGTATCATCTTTGGTGTTCCAAATGCACAAAGGCCTCTAGAGGGCCTTCCCTTCAGGGGTATACCTTCTAGGTAGCAAGGCTTCTTTGGTAGGCTCATCCTCTAGGCAAAGTAGTGTGCAGAAAGTACCCCACATGCTATTGGAATTTAAAACTTACTAAAATCTGAAAGATACAGTTTTAAAGGAAAATCTGTTTCCACCACTTTCTAAATCTTTAGGCATGACAATCAAGGAGACAGTCAATCAGGTATTCTTCTTCTATTCTAAATTGCTGAATCAGGACTGAGTCACACCTCCTTACACCTAACTATGTACCCCCACTTTGTTTTTATTTCTTTATTTTTGTTAAGGGTTCTTTTGTTTATTTGGTATTTTTGTTTGTTTGGTTGGTTTTGTTTGTTTGTTTGTTTGTTTGTTTGTTTGAGACTAAGTTTCTCTGTTCCTGTGGAGCCTGTCCTGGAACTCCTTCTGTAGAGCAGGTGGCCTCAAACTCACAGAGATCCTCCTGTCTCTGCCTACTGAGAGCTGGGATTAAAGGCGTGTGCCATGACCTCCAGGCTTGTTTTTATTTTTTTAAGACAGGGTCTTAGCATTTATAGCCCAGGATGGCCTTAAACTTTTAATCCTCCTGCCTCAAGCTCCTGAGTGCTATGTCTGGCCTCATTTTTCATTCTGGGTTTTTCATATATGTGTACATAATTTACATAATTTCCCCTTCTTCTAGATCCTCCCAAGTTCCTACCATGCTCCCCTTTTTAAAAACTATTATCCTTGCTAATATTTGAATAAATATATTCTGATGAATCTACTTAGTGTTTGTCATATGCATGTTTTTAGTGCTGATCACTAGATTAGATAACCAGTTAAGGGTCTATCCCTGGAAAAGACATATTCTCCCTCTCTCCTCAGTTATTACCTGCCTGTGGCTCATCGTGGGACCTTGATCAATGGCCCCATCCACATTGGAATGATGTCAGTTGGTTTTGTCACTATTCAGGTCTTGATTAGACACCATGTTGTTGAGAGCTCATGGATGCAGCTTCTTTCCTGTCATACACACATGACAAATCGCACAACAGATGTCATGGTCTTCTGGCTCTAACAATGATGTAAGATGAAGTTTCCATGATGTTCCCTAAGCATAGGTATAAGGGTTGTGTTGTAGGCACACCACAGGGCTACCCATGGTCAGTGGGTTTTGGCATTTTGACCAGCTATGGCTTTCTGTAATGGCCTGCATATGCATTTTATTCTTGTTTTAAGTATTAGAAAAGTTTATTCTTAACTTCTGCTTTTTTCCCTTTCTTCTGCCTTTGCCATCCTCTACACCTAAGCAATAGCATCTAGATAAACAAAGTTGATGCAGGACATGGACACACAGCAAAGATCTTGCTGCAAATTTTGAGGTAAATAAACCTTATGTCTGCTGAGACCCAAACCTAACCCTGTGCCAGGCAGGAGTCTAACACAATAGCACAGCCAGTGCCTGAAACATCACAAGACTGATGACGGCAGCTGTGGCAAAAGTTTCATCTTCTTCCCTCGGGAACTCTGCTCACTTGCAGGTGTTGTCCTGAGAAGGCAAGCAGCCCTGACTTCGAGGGACATGAACCAAGACCTATATCTGGTGTGGTGTGCTGTTGTGTGGTGTGTGTGTGTGTGTGTGTGTGTGTGTGTGTATTTCTCTAGTAAAGGGCTCTGTAAGTCCCAAGCAGAAGTGTCTGCTTGCTCTTCGAGCTGGAGAATCACTGATGGTTAGGCACAGGTGCTGAGATGCAAGGACAGCGAGACGGATGTGATGTCGCTGTGCTGTGCATCGCATCTCAGGCGTTTCCCCCAGAAGGTACCCTCCCAGGAGCCAGGAGTCAGCTTGACAAACGCCTCCCCACAACAAACCAGATGTGCAGTTCCTGCCAGCATAGTGAATCTCAACCTGAGTCACCCAGAAGAAACGCAAATTTTATCAAAAGAAAATTAGATAAATCTCAAGTTTACAACAACCATCTTTATAATAAAAAGGTGACTTTTCTCATTTTTAAGTGTGAACCTTGCTTGATGAGATATTTCACATTCTTTTATCATTTGCATCTTCAATACTCACTGAATATTGGACTCCGCAGCACTTAGCCGTCTCTGCTGCATGTACGCTCCAGCCACTATAGGTAGTGTCCCTTACACAGGGCTGTGCTCTCCTGAAATGTCTGCTTTTCTAGACCAAGGTACAACTTTCCAAGTGTGTGGGGAATTCTTCCATCTAATGGGACAGTACTGGACATGGAGGCTGTGGACAGGGACATCTCTATGCTCAGGAGCAGGACTGCACGCCTAGGTACACTCCCTACAGTGTTTCTGCAATAGCTACATACTGATGGTTTTCATATTTCCCCAGGGAATCGAGGAAATGCCTGCCCTCGCCCTGCCCATGTGACCCACCCATCTCCAGGGGCTCACACCAAGGCATTACTACAAAGCTAGAAGGGAGGGGACAATGAATGGATCTGCTTACTATGGTCTGTTCTCGTCATCCCAGCTATCATCTCTGCCTTTTAAGTGTTTTCTAGAATAAGTGCTTCTCAGAGTTCTATGTCATCAGATTGTTTTCTGTACACCTCCATCTCTCAATCTCCTTTATCATGATAGTAAGTCTTTGGAAGTTTTATTCTCCTTTTATGCCCCCTTTTAATTTAACTTTTCTTTCTTTCTTTCTTTCTTTCTTTCTTTCTTTCTTTCTTTCTTTCTTTCCTTCCTTCCTTCCTTCCTTCCTTCCTTCCTTCTTTCTTTTTTTTGTTTTGTTTTTTTGAGGCAGGGTTTTTCTGTAGATTTGAAGCCTGTCCTGGAACTCACTGTGTAGGGTCACCTCGATCTCACAGAGCTCCGCCTCTGCCTCCTCAGTGCTGGGATTAAAGGCGTGCGCCACCACCACCCATTTTTAAAGTAAGAATTGAAGAAGTGCTTCACTTTTGTAATGAAAGAATTTGTGCTGGGGAGAAAGTTTCTAATGAACTCTCTCTCTCTCTCTCTCTCTCTCTCTCACACACACACACACACACACACACACACACACACCATCTGGCCCCATGTCTTCCCCTGTCCCTGTCTCTTTCACCTTTCCTGAATAAGAGCCCTTATGAGAGCCATGGGAATTGTTGTTTGGGGATGGGACTGTAAACCTCAAAGCAGTAAAACATCTCTATGCTAGCCACAGCCCAGAGCAAATGTGAAGTTAGAAGAAAAGCCATAAGCACTGTCCTTGTATGTTGACAAGACAAGATTCTAGAGGAATAATAAAAATTAGCACTCGGTGACATCTTCCTGGGCATGGATTCTCACAAAGGCAGTTGATCTTAAACTTCCTTCTCCATCACAAAAAGCTAAGATGGGACTGGGGGCATGGCTCGCTGTTAACCATTTGTCTGGCACATGCAAGGCCTAGATTTTAGGCCCCAAACAGCATATTCATTCTCTACCGCCCCATTTTATAAATAAATAAATTCTATATGCATACTTATATGCATACTTTAAAATGGCTGAGTTTAATGCTGTGTGCCTGCCATACCCGTGGAGGGTAAGACAGAAAGATTGTTCTGCCTGGAGTATGTAAAAGGCACCACGTCATCCAGGGCTATATAGCAAGACTTGGACTGAAAAATAAATAAATAAAAGGAAATTACTGAAAAAAAAAAGCAGGAAGTCAAGAATGAGCCAATACACTCAAATATAGTCATGTTTGTTTCACATTGGAACACCAACCCCACCCACCCACCACTGCACAATTAGAACAAATATTGCTAAAATTGTAAAGCCTGTGAATATACATGACAGACCATAGCATATGCCTGCTACAAATCTATAGGCTCTTAAAGTGTAGGCAAATAGAAATTGATTGAGTGTGCTTTGTTAAGACAAGAATAAAGGTTTCATTCATGATTCACCTACAATGTGTGGTAACACCAAAACAATGAAGACAAAAAACCAGGCTCTTGGAACAGTTGGGCTCACAGTGTGATGCTCACTGTGCTTTGTGATCCTTCAAGGAGGATGAAAAGTCAAGCACATGAACATTGAAGAGGGGACAAGTCAGATAGTGCACACACCAGAGACAAGCATCAGATAATGCACACACAGGGACAAGCATCAGATAGTGCACACACAGAGAACAAGCCTCAGATAGTGCACACACAGGACAAGTGTCAGATAGTGCACACACAGGGGACAAGCATCAGAAAGTGCACACACGTTACAGCAAACTGTAGCTGCAGACTAACCCAAAAAGCAGAGGTGGTCTGTCATCTCCTGTACACATGTGCAGCCTGAAGAATGGAAGGGATGGAGCCACTACTAGAGCAGAAACAAAATGGAAAAGGAAAGATAAGCGAAATGGAAATGTAGTAGAAACCATAAGGGTTTGTAGAGGGTTTTCATTCACAAGAGAGAGCAGAGGGAAAAGACGGACTGGGTGCAAGGAGAGAGGAGAAGGGCAGCGCTCTGGAGAATGAGCCAGTTTCTGCAGGGACACGAAAGCAGCCTTGATCCTCAAGCACTGAGGCTGGCACAGTTTCCGCAACTGTTTAGAGAAATGCAGCGAGCTCCCCACCATTAATCTTTTCTAAAGAAAGGCTTTGTTCTGCACCTGTATAAACAACCCAGATTCTTAAAACCTATATGCTTGCCCCTAATGTGTGAGCGTATGTATTATAGTGATAGCTTCAAGTCATCTATAGGCAACACCTCTGCTCTACATCTCTCAGGAGGCACCCCGCCCCCAACCTAACCCAACCCACCTCCTTTAGCCTAGACAGGCTTGCCTACAGTCAAGTCCAAGTTCAAGCGCTCTTAAAAAAAAAAATCCATTCTCTGCTAAATACAGCTGCATTTTCCCAGCCCCCCAAATCTGAAGGCAGAGAGGACCCTTTTACCGAGTTGTCTCAATGAATACCTCTCTTTCCGCACCCCCCAGGCAAAGATAAAATGTACAAGACAACTTCTGAAGTAGGAGCAAGCAGCAAGGTGTGTGTGGGGTATCCCTAAGGAGGAGGCCTGGCCTGCACGATGAGGTGATGCCTGAGGGCTGAAATCAGTCCCTGCTAGCCACCTGTTAGAGTGTTTGAGGTTCTGGGCTCCGGGATTGGTTCTGCTGTGAAGACTAGAATTTGCAGGGCAGCTTCTGCCTCCCATGCATCTGCCTGTCCCACCCTCATCTGGAACCCTTGAACCTCAAGAAGGACAAGTGGACAACGGAGCCCCAAGGAGAAAAAACTCAGTTTCCTCCTTGTCAGTCAGGGAGTCATATCCCAACCCCGCAAGGGAGCAATTCCTTAAAGGTGTCCACAGCAGAAACTATGGGGGACACTTACCACTGACTCAACAAAGCCCCTCCCCCTGAGCACACAATGTGACCTGCCTCCATCCTCAGAAAAGAGCCCAGAATCTCATTTTCTCATTTTGTTCCAGCTGGGTTTGGGGAAGGCAAGGTGTTTTGTTTTGAGTTGAAATGCAACCCAATTCAAGGTGCTGCTTCATTATCGGTTGTGGTCTTCCCTCTTTTTCTTCACTCTTTCCTAACTTAATTTTAGCAAGGCAATTGTTCTGACTTACTATTCTGCATCCAAGAACTTGCTCCTCAGCCTAGCGCCTAAAATGGTGATGGGTTCCCTCAAATAGTCTACAATAGCACTATGGTACTGAAAACGAAATCACGCACTTTGGTACTCTTACAACAGTGGAAAATAACATCTCGGTGAGTGACTGAGTGACATGTGGGGAGTAGGCGTGTGGCTACCGAAGCGCTGAACCCAGAGTCCTCAGTATTTGTTATGCTAGTGATATTGCAAGAGGGATGTGATAACGTGTACGTTGAAGATGTTGTTTGAAGATGAAACAAGTCAAAGGAGAAAAAGTGCTACATGAATCAGAAGGCTATCTTGAAGGTGAGGAGAAAAAAAAATAAGTCAAGCGATTCATAGGATGATAAAGCCACTCCTTGTTTTTTGCCCTTCCTCTGCACTCACTCTGAGAAGGCTTGGATAAGCAAACACACATCATGTGTGTTCATCTCGAACGACAGTTCCCGTGGAACAAACTGGGAAAGAAGCTGCAGGTGGGTACACTCGGATTCTTAAGGGCCCACTAAGACCAGCTGCAGATATAAATGGGTTGAGTGGAAACGAGGTCTTTTTCCAGTGTTACCCCCAATCTCACTTACCTCACACAGATACTCTTAGTTAGGGTCATTGTCGGGTCTAGAGGCCCAAGTCTGGGCTTTACGCAGACGTTCCTTGCCCCCGCCCCACTAACCGCTCAGCTTAGAAAAATGATCCCCACCCCTTCCACGCCCCCGTCCCACCTCTTGTTCCCCTTTCAAACCCCCTCTACTTTGCCGGGGGTGGTTTGTCCCAAGGAGTACAGATAAATAGTCCTGTCAAAAGGCGCAGCTCGCGGCTGTACTTCTGGGTCCAGAGTCAAGTTCAGAGGCCCCAGGGTGGCGGGTCAGCGGCCAGTCGCGCCTGCTCCAAGCGCCCAACTCATTGGGGACTCGATTTGCGACGGGCCCGGGTCTCCGCTACTCCTCTGAGCTCTCTCACGCCCTATCCTCTTCCAGTGAGCGGAAGCCGGAGTCGGCGAGACTGGCCGGGGCGGAGGAAGGCGGGCGCGCGTGGGCGCCGGGGACTAGGCGATGTCCACCGGCTCGGTGAGTGACCCCGAAGACATGGAGGTGAGAGGGCTGCCGCGGGTCTACCCGACCCCCGCTTCCAAGAGGCCACCTCTGCACGATGCCGAGCGCGGCTACGTCTCGCCCAGCGACAATTCTTCCGCGGAGGAGGAGGACCCCGACGGCGAAGAGGAGCCACGCTCTTTGGGAGCCGCGGGCGTCCCGGGGGGCTGCAAGAGGAAGCGGCCCCGTGTGGCTGGCCCCGGCGGCGCAGGTGGCGGTGCAGGTGGTGGTACGGGCAGCGGTGGAAAGAAGGCGCTCCCGCCCAAGGGCTCGGCCGCCGAGTGCAAGCAGTCGCAGCGGAACGCCGCCAACGCCCGTGAGCGGGCCCGGATGCGCGTGCTGAGCAAAGCCTTCTCCAGACTCAAGACCAGCCTGCCCTGGGTGCCACCCGACACCAAGCTTTCCAAACTGGACACGCTGCGCCTGGCTTCCAGCTACATCGCGCACCTGCGCCAGCTGCTGCAGGAGGACCGCTACGAGAACGGATACGTGCACCCGGTGAACCTGGTAGGGACAGGGACGCGGCGCGGGTGGCCCGGGGCCAGCAGCCCTGAGCGAAACCCGGGCACAGGGATGGGTCGGCCCCAGAGGAAGAGCCCAGAAGGGAGTTTTCTAGATCCGCTGGTGAGGAATCTGGTTTAGTGGCCCCCCAAAGCAAGGCAGGAGGAGTCAGCCTTTTTTCTTGAAGGAAATCATTGGGGCTTCTAATCTGTGTCCTGGTCCTTTGCCCAGTGACAGCAATTCGTTAACACCCTACTTCCGGGATAAACTGTGGCTCCCCACTGCGAGTATTTCTGCATTTAGCCGCACGGAAAAATCTCAGATACCCAACTTTTTCCAGACAACAGCCCAGCAGGTTTGAATCAGCCAGCGCTGTTTTCTTTAAAGTGGGAGAGAAAACCTAACTCTTTTTTTGAAAAAAAAAAAAAAAAAAGTTTGAGTGGTTTAAAACAAAACAAAACACTAATGGGAGGATAGTTTTCCCAGACGCGATTGTCCGGAAAGTCCCTGTCTAACCTGCCAGTTTCCTGGGCTTGGGAAAGATCTCATCCAAATTTACTCGTATGGGGGAGGGGACATTAAATCACAGAATCCTAAACTCGCACTTTTCACCGAAAAAGCATGCTAATAGAAGAACAAGACGCACAAATTCCTAGAACGCTAATAAAAGCCGGGGACCTCTGGGGAGAGCGGTTTCGTTTTGAGAATGTTTCTTCTCCGTATCTGACGCTCGTTTCGATCTTTCAGACATGGCCATTCGTGGTCTCCGGACGGCCGGACTCTGACACCAAAGATGTTTCTGCAGCCAGCAGACTCTGTGGAACTTCCGCTTAGAAGGACAGCAACACAGCTGATGGATTATGTTAAATGGAAAGGACCAAGGACCGGGCCAAGGAGGTCCTGTTGGATTCCGGACCTTCTCCTTTTCCTGGACCTGTTAACAGGACGGGGGACTATCCTGTTGGAGCACAGGTGGACCTTGCTGCCGCGGATCAGCGCAACTGTAGCCAAAGAGAGCCTGGTTTCCTGGGGAGAAGTCTCGGACTAGATCCAACCTGGGGCATTAGCTCTAAGCTCAAACCCTGCCGTCTGAGTCCTCTGCAGAAACGGGCTGGTTTCTAAGCCAATGTCGATTTTCCCTGTGGTTTCCCTGCGCAGCCAGGTCCTTCCCTGTGACCTTGGTTGAGCGCTCTTTTCCAGCTCTGGAAAGGCTGGAAAAGTCCATCAGGGACCTCTTTCTAAGTTTCTGAGGACAGTGTCAAACTCCCACCAGGAAGTTCTCTTTTAGTGGCGGTACATGGCAAGATGGTGATATATACCACCGGAAGCCGGTTTTGCCCCCATCCCTCAGGGCTGGGGTCTACTTCCCGAGCTCCCTGTCTCTCTTATCAGTGTTGGGACAATCTGCCCTCGGTCTGGTCTCCACCCAGTGGACCCAGCTGGTTTATTTGATTCTCAGTCTCCTTCCCGCCCACACTCTCCCCTGAAGTCTTATCTGACTGCCCATTTTGTGACAGGCACTTCGCCCCTCTAAACAGGTCACTCCTGCTGCAGCACAGCCTCCTGTGGGGTTCATGTTCTCCCAGGCACCCACTATTCTTCCTGGTCCAAGGACTGAGCATGGTGGGCAGTTGGGGCTGGTCTCTCTACCCACTGACCCAGTGCATGGTGCTTGGTGGTCCTGGCAGTGCTTTGTTGACGCTGCTCTACCATGGTAACGAACATATGTAAATAAATTTATTTTTTTATGAACAAAAACATGCGTTGTGAAAATCTTTTCCAAGACTGGTCTGCGAGCTAACTTTAAACGGGCAGGTCTCTCCTCTCAACAGGGTGTTGAGCTATTACTGGAGGCAGATGGTGGAGGTCCCAGTTTAGTCAGATTTCCAGTCTCTCTCTTTCTCATCTCCATTCTGATCGCACATGTATAAAAGGCTCACCCTGTAAGCCCAGCTGGCTCCGAATTCATAATCCTCTTGATACTGCCCCCTTAGTGCTGGGATGATTGCCAGTAGGAGCCACTACACCAGATCAAAATATTCTGTGTTTCTTCTGATCCTCCCAAAAGTAGGAAGTCCTGGAGGGTAAACCTGGAAGCCTGGTAAAGCTGATGCATTTTGAGGGCAGGGTTGACTGGGGGCATAAGTAAAATTCTAAAATAAATATAGTATATTAATTAATAATTAATTTCCAACCCTTACTCTTTGACTCTGTGTTTCTGTCTCTGTCTCTGTCTCTCTCTGTCTCTCTCTGTCTCTGTCTCTGTCTCTCTCTCTCTCTCTCTCTCTCTCTCACACACACACACACACACACACACACACACACACACACACACACACCTTTCCAGCCTGACCCAGTGTTTAAAACTATAAGACCTTCCAGAACACTGCACCATTCCCACCATCCACGGGAGGCTACAGCTCTCAAGATATGACTGGCAGAATAAAACTATAGGAAGCCAATCCAGTTTTCGCAAGTTCCCCCACCTCATAACTGTTGTTTTGAACACCCACCACATTTGCAGCTTCGTTTTCCTCCATTTTCATTGCAACAGCAAAGAAGCCCGTGATGTTTTCCAATGCACAGATCTTCTGAATACAAAACTCGTTTTGCAGAGCATTCACAGAAGGGTGGAGGATGAAAGTACTAAATATTTGCTAGACTCAGATCTGCCTGTGACTTCAGAAATTGAAACACAGTTTTCCTGACCAGAGAGAAAACACAGCTGGATTTTTGTTGAGACATGGGGAGTATGACTTCCTGTTTTGAACTAAACCAAACCCGATCTCCAGAGAGCTGCCTTCTCACACCGTCTTCTGGTCCTGGGGTCAGTCAGAAGCTGGAGGGTTGGAGGTGACATTGGTTTCTCAGTGGCATTATGGGCTTTCAGGTGAAAGGGAGTCCCAAATGACTAGTGGCAGGTACCCCAGGCATGCCGAAACATATTTCAGCTGTAAGGTCTGGACAGCAGAGGGTCAGGTGCCTGCTGCAGCCGTATCTCAGTGAACGTGATGGCCAAAGGTAATGGCAAGCCAGGTCCTTTCCACTGCCCAGTATGGTGGTTAAGAACTGAGGTCACCTGGTGTAGTAGCTGGCTCACCGGCTATCAGCCTAGCACTTAGCAGGCTAGTGCAGCAGGGTTGTTCTGAGTATAAATGCAGCATGGCTAGAATGAGTCTCCATCTTAAATAAAATTAAAATAGGAAGTAAGAATGTTGCTAAGCATGGTGGCTCATGTCTGCAGTCCCAGTACTGAGAAAGGGGAGGCAAGAGGTTGGCCATGAGTTCTAGACCAACATGGGTTACAGCATAAGACACTGTCTTAAAAAAAAAAAAAACAAGACAAGCAAACTTTAAAAATAGTGTGCAGGCTAGTTTTATGTCAACCCGACACAAGCTAGAGTCATCTAAAAGGAAGACCCTCCATTGAGAAAACGCCTCCCGTAAGATCTGACTGTAGGGCATTTTTAACTTAGTGATTGATGGGGGACCAAGATCATCGTGGGTGGTGCCATCTCTGAGCTGGTGGTCCTGGGTTCTGTAAGAAACCAGGATGAACAAGCCAGGAGGGGCAAGTCCATAAGTTACGCTCCTCCATGGCCTCTCTATCAGCTCCTGCCTTTAGTTTCCTGCTCTGTTTGAGTTCCTGTCCTGATTTCCTTCAGCTATGAGCGATGATGTGGAAGTGGAAGGCAAATGAACCCTCTCCACCTCCGCTTGCTATTGGTCATGCTCCATGGCAGCAATAGTAACTAGGGCAGAAACTGACACCAGGGTTGTGGAGCATTGCTATGACAGACCTGACCATGTGTTTCAGGGAGGACTGGGGACGGACTTTAAACTCTGGAATAGGAAAGCCTTTGAGGGTTGAGAGCTCAGTGGTCTGTTCTGTGGGAACATGGAGGATAAGAATAATAAGAGAAGGGCAGAGGATGGAGGCCTGGATCACAGAATTCCAGAAGGACTCTGGAAAGTCACTTAAAGGCTTTATCAGCGTTATCACCGATTTTAAGTTAAGAATCTGCGGTTCTGGATAGCTGGGGCTGAGGAATTGGCTGTGATTAACAAGAAACCGGAAGCACTAAAGTGAAACCTTTGCTTTACTGGGACAACTGATGCTGGAGCTGAGAAACCAGCAGAGATTAAACATATGAGTAGAGCATTTTTTTAAATTAGAGATTGATGGGGGGGGGCATACCATTTTGTGTGAGGTTGTCCTTTGCCTGGTAGTCCGTGTTTCTATAAGAAAGCAGGCTGAGCAAGACATAGTGAGCAAGCCAGTAAACAGCACACCCCATGGCCTCTGCACTGTTCACTTACGTTGTTGTTTTCTTTCAGGTTCCTGCCCTGTTTGATTTATTTCCTGTTCTGACTTCCTTTAGTGATGAACAACGATGTGGAAGGGTAAGCTAAGTTTTCTCTCCAAGTTGTTTTGGTCATGGTAATAGTAACAGCCATAGTAACTCTGAAGGAGACAAGAAGGCAAAACTTTCTAAAGAGCCTGGATTGGTCTAAGTTTTTCCACTACACTCCATCCTAGCCTGTTTCCTCATTTGCATGGGGTTACTAGCAGGATCTGCCTCCAGAGAATGCTTCAGGGGTAAGTACCAGATCAGAGTCCAGCAAATGCAGTATTTATGTGCTGAGAAACACATGAAGAGCTCACTGGTAAAGGAAACTCAGAGGCAGAGAAGAAGTCTTAGGTCAAAGGCCATTTTTAGGAGTCCAGCCACTAAGACTGGCTTCCAAACCAGAAAGTGCTGCTGTGTGTCACTCCAGCTGCCTGGGAGGCTGGACAGAAAGACAGCAAGGTGATCACCAACCTGAGCTAGAGGACAGTAGTTTGTCTGAACCAAACAGATAAACGAAAACCAAGAACAAGCAAACAAACAAAACCCCACCGAGAAGCCGGCTCAACTTTGAGAAGTGAGGATTACCACTGTAAAAAGTCTCAGAAGAGTGATCCAACAAACAAAAGAAGTTGAATTGAATACAACAATAACACACATTGAATAAAGAAGGAAATGGGGCTGATTGCCAAAAACCAATGTTAAAAATGGAATTTTAATAATAATCATAATCTCTCAGGGTACCTCAAGAGCAAGCACACAGACTTTGAGGTCACTGAATTAGATAAGCATAGTGCTGGGATCATGGCCCTTGAATTCATTTTTAGTGGCAATTTGTGTATCATTCTGTAATTGATATAGAAGAAAAATGTCTGAAGAATTTTCAATGTGAAGTTTATAGCAAGATTGCCAAGAGTCTAGATGGCACAGTTACTGCCCAGTATTCATGGAGCCTTGGGCTCAAACCACAGCAGCCTGTGAACTCGGTGTGTCACCCACCTGCAATTCTAGCAGGTAGATCAAAGTCATCTTCTGCTACTCAAGGTCATCAAAACGAACAACTCTAAATGAGACAAACAAAGTAGACATAACCTAAAAAGATGAAATCGCTGAAGCTTGAGGGGAAAGATTGTGACTGGGAACAAACACCTCAAAGCTGTCCTTTCTATGCTGCTAGGATTCAAGCCTGCTGTCTCAAAGAGAAACATCCAAAAGCTTCCTTCTCCTCCCCTACCACCATTTTATTTTAGACAACTGAATGGGAAATATGGGAGTGGGGACTGGGAACTGAGCGGAGGTGGCTGGGTGTGAGACAGAGAGAGGACCATACGCTTGGGATCCTGCCAACTTGGTTCTGCCCTGAGAGCAAAGTTAAGGGGAAAAGCTGATGGTGTTAAAGTTGCTGAATGACGGATGGATGAGTAAACTGAAAAAACAATTCTGCTGGGGGCTTTCTGGGGGGACCAGAGCATCCTAACTAGTGATGGTCTGGCACCGCTGACTCAACAGAGAATAAAAACCCCCTTCCACACACTCCTTTTAAGATGAGTGTTGTAGAGCAAGTGCTCTTGGCACTGTAATTTTGAAAGGCTGAGCGCTCCTTGGTCAAGGATGCTGAACTGATTTCATATTCTTTTGCTCTGGCTTTCAAGTTCAATCTCACTTTAGTCTGGTGGCTCCTTCAACAAAGAGCAACCGTGATGTTTGAAATTTTAAAGGCACAAGGTTTCTGTTTTGTTTTGTGATTTAAAACAAAAGGCTCCATGGGAGAGATGGAGGAGGAGGAGAGAAGGAGGAAAAAGAAGGCACCCCCTTTCCATTAACAGAACAGCAGAGGGGAACACACTTCATCTTAGCCCGTACCAGGAGCTATTTTGGTTGATTCTTCTAGAAGATGTTAAAATGATGACTCAGAAAGTCATTTTCGTCACTGATAGTAAAGCCAGGTAAACTCACAACTGACTTCTCTCTGCCAGGAATCTAACAAGTGATTCCTTTCATAAGGGATCATCTGCCTGCATCCTCTTTCGATGGAAACTTCCTTTAGTAAAGATCCATCCACTGGGGCAACCAAGGAGTTCTCTGTGAATTTTCACTAATGGAGAGGAAAGAAGAATAACCCCCAAAGCTACCAGAACTCAAGAAGATAAATTATCAGGCATGAGTGCAGAGTTCCAATCCTGGCCGTGAGAAGTCAATCCTGAGTTTACCTGGGTGGAAGCTGCTGAGGCTGGAACTCGCAGTAGCCAGTGTCTTCATGCTAATCTGTTTACCAGGTTACACAGATCTCTTGCTCTGGCTCCTGTCTGGGCCTTTTTTGAAGCCATTACTGCCAGGGCAAGACCTGATGGACCAGTTGTTCAGGAAGCTGAAAAAGGAGCAAAAGTTTAAGATTTCTCTGAGCTATAAAGTGAGTTCAAGTCCAGCTTGGGCAATTCGCTGAGACCCTATCCTTAAATTAAAAGTAAAAAGAAGTTGAGCAACAGCTAGCAAAATGGGTAGAACTTGATAACTTGAGTTGAATAGCAGAATCCATATGGTGGAAGGGGAGAATTAGTTCCCTTAAGATGTCCACTGACCTCCAGATGTGTGCTGTGACATGCTGTGACATGTGGGTGCCCACACATATGCACACACACACACACACACACACACACACACAGACACACACGTATGTGAATGTGTATGTGTGTGTAAAGTGGCACACACTTCCTTAACATAGGAAGTCCTTCATCTTTCCCTTTTACCTAACAGAAAGCTTTATTTGGAGCCATTTTAGACTCCTTCGTTGCTTGAAAGAGGAGAACTATGGAGCACCTCATAGAAGCAGCTTCATAGAAGCAGCTTGCCTTTGAGGAAACACAGTATCAGTATGGAAGATTTCCTCTCTGGCAGTGGAAGGGGAGAAAAATGGGAAGCAAGAAGTCTCTAACTGGTCCTTGATTTTTTAAAAAAGAGCTGTGCTTTATCCCTGCGCTGTTTGCAATAGGTAAGATTGGAAGCAGCCTTGATGCCCATGAACAGATGACTGGATAAGGAAAACACATACATATACAAAATCCAATCTCCTCCGACTGTGGAGAAATAAGAAAACACGGTATTTGCAGGGAAATGACTGGAACGAGAGCTCATAGTGTTGAGCAAAATAAGATTCAGTGAGGCAAGACTGCATTCTCACCCTCACACATGGAGCCTAGATTTACATTTCTATACACATAGGCAATGAAGGGAGGAAGTAGAGGATGTGAGGGGAGAAGGAAACCAGAGGAGGAGGGAGGAATGCATGTGTCATGAAAGCAGAGGGGAGAACTCTTTGGAGGGAGGATGAAGACTGACAACGGGCAGATCACCCATGGCACAGGCAAGGAAGAGGACTGTGTACTGATATATACATATAGATGGGTCATGAAACTAATTGCTTTGTATGTTAGCCACGAAATTGAATGTTTATGTATCTTTTATTGGAATTTGTAAATCAGCTTCCTGAAAAAAGAGATCATGAGGAAAGACGGCTCAGTGGTTAAGAGCATTTGCTACTCTTCCAGAGAACCAGAGTTCAGTTCCCAGCACTTATTGTAGAGCAGTTCACAGCCACCTGTACATCTGGCTCCAGGGGTCACTACACTCTCTTTAAGTCTAGGAGGGCACCTGCCTACATGTGCACACGCACACACACATGCACACACATATACGTATCAATGAAAATAAATCTTTAAATGAAAGAGAGATTGAGCATTTACCCTGCCCATGCCTTCTGATTCCCACATGTCTGAGTCACAATTTCTCACTCTGCCTGTGTGATTTTAGGTGTTCCAGAAGAGATAGGGCATCCATGGCATACTTCCTCAGTGACAGGTGTGGAACAGAGCAGGAAAAAATGAGACCTTGCTAAGCACAGACACAATACCCAACAAAGGCTAATATTTATCTATCAGCATCTTTTTATTATAATAGCTGAGATATCCTTGATCTTGAGCTGCAAATGTGGTCTGCCCTTTTCTTTTGCTACTTTTAACAACTGGTTCTTTTCTGCTAGATCTGATTTTCCTAGATTAGGCTCTTTTGCCATTAAGAAGAAATTTTCATTTGACTTCATCTTAAAAGTGAAGATCAACCCAGCACTTGGGAGGCAGAAGCATGCTGATCTCTGTGAGTTGGAGGCCAGTCTGCTCTACAGAGCGAGTTCCAGAACAGCCAAGATTATACAGAGAAACCCTGTCTCCAAAAAACAAGAAAAGAAAAAAAAATCTAAGATCATAGTACTCCTTATGGAAAATTATGCATAAGATTAAAATTACTTTTCAGAATGCAAGAAAGACAACTGGATGTGAGAAAGTCACTGATACAGCTCAGTCAGCTTCTCAGAAGCCAACTTTGGGTGTCCATCAAAGAACATCTTCAATGAACCAAAACGGCCACCAGCTTTCTACAACCACATCTCTGGGTGAGGCTGGATTTTTAGCCAAAATAAAACACCTCAACAGAGTGAAGGAGGAAGAAGGTAGGTGCAAGTGGCTGTGTCTTAATAAGCTAGATGGCAAAGGGATTCCCAAAATAGCTGTGTTGTATGGAATACTTAAAAATTACAAAAGAATGCCAGTCCTCCCATTAAAATATTTTGGAAAATATTTTTTTTTGTTAAGACATTCAGTTAGATTTACTTCTGTGATGGCTGAAAAACAATTATATTATTGCCTAGGTTTATTTCCAAGTTCAATAGATAGCAACAGATGTAAGCAAAAGCTTTCCCCAGTCTGCCTCTGGCTCATTTTCCAAAGCTGTGTGGAGACCAAAGTTCAAATGAGTTTTTCAGGATCACCGGCCTACGTAATTCCCAACATTTCTCTGGTAAATGGCTGGCCGTGGTAGGACATAGCGTCTTGGGTTCAGGGTGCTGGTTCTGATGCCATAGGCTTTCTGTCTGTGTCACCTGCACAGGGGCAGGGATGCTCCGGGGACAGAGGCCAAGCTGCTCCCAGAGGCTGCGCACAGAGAAGTCTGGCACCCTTTTTCTTCCCTTCTGCCCATCTCTCCTGGCTCTTCAACCTTAGCCTCAGGACGGGCCCCTGCTTTCCAATGACGGGAACAGTAAGTCCCAAGTCTAGACTGCAAAATTCAACTTCACTTGTCCATACCTGATTAAACTACTTTTCTAACATTCAGTTGTCCAAATTAAAATTGTGTTTCAGAAAACCTAGGCAGCATTTCAACCCGTTCTTACCAAAATATTCTTTGATCTGTCACTTGGCAGGTGGCTGACCTGTTTTTATTCTTGAAAATGCTAAGTAATAAAGGACACGGTTTCTTAAACTGTGGCGGCGACCCTCCATCGGGCTACGTAACTGAAGGTGGGGATTTCAGCAAAGTTTCGGGAAATGCAATGAACACGACCACGCAGAGTCAAGCGTGTCGAGAATGTGCAGCGTTTCTGGCAGTGCTGGCTTATTTTGCCTCCCAGAACCTCACTATGGCCTTTGCTCATCTTTCTGCTTGAGTATTTGTGTGTATGTATAAAACGTTTTCACTTTTACGGGTATATTCTGGGAGGGGGTGGGGCATATAGAGGCCTAAGGTTAATGACAGGTCCTTAGGTCTCACTCCCTTTATTCTGTCAAGATCTCTCACTTGTCCCGCAGCAAACCAATTCCAATTCTTGCTAGTCAGCCTGCCTCGGGATCCCATCTCTGCTCTGAAGGACTAGAATTGCAGGCAGCTGGCATGTTGCCCTTTTCTGTCGATTCTCTTAGCGAAGTCTCACTCTGGCAAGGAAACGGTGTTATCCACGGGGCCATCTTCCCAGCCCGCCTTGGTTCTGAACACACAACTTGTATGTGCTGCTCTATGTGAGCTGTCACACCGCTTAACACCTTCGGACGCCACCTAAACTCTTCTGCTCAGATTCAAGACTATTGTCTTGTAGACCAGGCTGGCCTCGAACTCAGAGATCCGCCTGCCTCTGCCTCCCGAGTGCTGGGATTAAAGAGCTAGTTCCAGGACAGGCTCTAGAAACTACAGGGAAACCCTGTCTCGAAAAACCAAAAAAAAGAAAAAAAAAAGACTATTGTCTGTGTTCCAGTGTTTTCACTGAGCATGCGGAGGTCTCTTCTCTTGCAGAAACATATAGTAAATAAAGACTGGTAATGTTTCCCTACTACAGCCCTCATTTTCTCAGTATCAAATCCATCTCTCTTCAGATTGCATCATGTGCGCAGATTGCACAATGTGCTGTGAATATTAACAACCAATAATAATAATCAAATTTTCTGTGATTCCAAGGTCTCATTTTTATTATGGATTTGTGTGAATGCCATCAACTCATATTATCCACAAGTTGCTATTGCTGTCTGAGTCCCCAGGGTGTGTTCAGCATCTCTGTTTGCTCCGTCACTCCCAGTGATGATCTCTGTGTCACTGTTCAGAAGGTCTAAGGTAAAAAGAGGGAAGTTGAAAACACTATGACCAGAATCGTGTGCTAGCGGGTGCAGGGCTAGAATTCACAGACTCTGAAGTTCACCCAGTATGAGGGAGACCAAAAGATAAACACTCTGCTTCGTGACAGCTTCTTCAAGGGTTTTTCTACCTCTATACACTCCCTGCTCTTGAGCCTTCCGGGGGCCACTGGTGGGATGTTCTGAAAACCTGACCCACTGGATAGCCTTGGATAGCTTTCCTTCCTCCAAGTCCATTTCCATGGAAAACTAGGGTCCTGGGTGACATTCAGCCTGAAGACATACTTCTCAAATGAGTGTTCTATTTCCTGCAACTCTTCTGAGAAACCTCTATTACATCTCCTTATGGTGTTTGTTTAGTATAATACAGGGGGGTTGAATGTCTCCAAACCAGGAATGTCCTAATCTATTTGGTGATGATGTTTAAAAAAATCTCAAGACTGAATAATTACAAACAACAGAGATTTATTTTTTATAGTGTTAGAGACTGTGAGGTCCAAGGTCAAGAGCCAGCACTTGTTGGGGGCCTTCTTCATGCACCATCTCAGACGGTGAAGGAGCAAGCAGGAGCTGTCAAACCCACAGCCTCAAACCCTTTAATTTTAACATTGATCCATACTTTTGCATGGAGCCCTGGAAGCCTAAACACCTCCCTCGAGGACCCATCTCCCAGCACTGCTGTAGTGATGATTTAGCTCCTAACACACGTGCTTGGGGGATGCATATCCTAACCATACTCTGTCTGTACTGAAATGTTTTGGCAGCCATCTGAACTTCTTGGGCATCCTTTGACTTGTTCTGTAGAAGCCAGCCACCATCCACACAGTTTGATCGTTGACTATAAGCTTCATCCTAAATTCTTCATGTCTGTTCTAAACACACCCACTTAATGAAAGCTTGAAGGGTCCATCTGAGTAAGCTACAAAACCCAAACACAACTGTGATGAGACTGAAAGCTGTTTCATTGCCTTCATCTTGACTGTTACTTGGGTGGGATTGAGAATCACCATGGCAGCACACCTCTGAGCATGTCTGTAAGGATGCTCCCGGGAAGGTTTAACTGGAGAAGGAAGACTTACCTCTAATGTGGTGACAGCACTCTACAGATGGAGGCTTTTCACTGCCTTAGCAAGGAAAACTGAGCAGAGCACCAGGGTTTAGCTCTATGCTTTCTGTCTGCAGACACCGTGTGGTCAGCTCCTGCACGCCGCCACCAGACCTTCCCTTCCACGGTGGGCTGTGCTCTCAAATGGGGGGCAGAATAAACCCTTCCTTCCTCGAGCTGCTGCTGCCCTTTATTTGGTCATGGCAAGGATAAAGTGATGAATGCGATAGCTAATGCACATTCTAAAGAACAGTTTCATTAGCGTCAAAAATGTCTCACACAATGTTTTTACAGACCTTTTAACAAGGATACTATGATTGTGTTTGATTTGCCCTGGAATGAAAATTAAAGTTAAAACAAAATAGGGCAAAAGCGATAACCAAATGAAAGACATCCTGGGAAGAAGGGACCTCAACCAGGGTTGTCTTTCTCGGAGCCCTTGGAAGCCAAGGCATGCTGAAGCTGAAGTGAGGCCTCGAGAGCTGCCACCTCCACATGGGTGTCGCTTTTTGTCCTCCTTTGGCACTTTTCATCCTCTCTGTTTCTCAAATCTGTTCCTCGGACTCCCTAGACCGCGCCTTTAAAGCTGTTCCTATCTTCAGAGGTGATTCTGAGCTGGAGCCTGAGGTGGCTCTGCTTGGCTTGGTTTGTGGCATGGGCTTATAGAATCAGAAGACAGACGAGACTAAGGGAGAAGTCTGATAAGTGGCTTTCCATTAGTAATCATTATGATGAAGTCATGGGCTGGACGTGGGTGATGAAAGACTGGAAAAGGGGGACGATGACTGTGAGGGCCAGACAGAGGGCAGCAGAGTCACCATGAGTCATGGCGAATGGCTGATGTGTACAAGGGTAAGTTTAAAACAGTGCAGAGTTTGGAAAATATACCCCGCACCGTGGGATTCTGCTGCATTGGCTTGGAAAGACTCCTATCAACAGACTTATTGCTAGCGTGGAGTTGTTGGAAGGGAGTACTGACCACCAAACCCTGTGCAGAAGAGATTGAAGCTTGGGGACCAGACTCTTGTCTCAGGTCTGTGTGAGGATGACTTTTCTCCTTCATTGGTCCCAAGCATCTTCAAAGTAGAAAAATTTATTTACCTTCCATAACTATAACAGCATAACTCCAAGTTGTCTGGTAAGCAGCAGATGAAGAATAGATATCTGAAAGATGATTTTTGGTTGAAAGGAGTTATTACTACCTTTTGGTCTGACTTTCCTCTCTCCTTTGCAAAATGGTGTTGATTTGTGGAAGTTCTTAACTTTTAACTACTTGACATGGTTATCACAGATCCTAGGAAAGAGTGGAGTCAGTTATTAATACTTACCTTGCGTTCTAGTCTTCATCTAACTACTTGAATGATTTCTTAGATAGAAAAGGAACTCACTAGTTGAATGCAGGCAATAGAAGACACAGGCTTTAAAAAAGGAAGAGATGTGCCAAGGCTGTGTGAATGGCACAGAGATATTACTACTCCTTCTAAAGACTCTCATTCGATACAGCAATATGTCTGATTATCTTCAAGTAAACAGAGGAAAACTGAGGCTCATAGCGTGTAGGATTAATGTGCCAATGTCTGTAGTGGCGAGCTGCGGGCAGGCCTGCTTTTCGTCCCGCCCAGCTCCTGCACACCTGACTAGCTTATGCCCCGAAATAACAACACACAAATTGTATTCATTTAAACACTGCTTGGCCCATTAGTTTCAGCCTCTTATTAACTAACTCTTACACCTTGCTTAACCCATCTTACCGGGAAAGATTCAGCATGTTTGACCTGGTGGGTGGCTTCATGGTGACTGTCTCACTGAGGATAGGCATGGCGATTTCCTAACTTCCCTTCTTCCCAGCATTCTGTTCTGTCTACTCCACCTATCTAAATCCTGCCCTATCAAAAAGCCAAGACAGTTTCTTTATTAACCAATGAGAGTCCTCCATCAAATGTCCACCCCTGATAAGTGGTGCTCATAGTTTAAACCTATTCCTTCTCATTCAGAATCCCAGCCTGTCTCCAAAGGATTGTTAGCCAGGAGCAAGCAGAAGAAGGTAGGGAAACAATGGCCTCCCAGGCCAACCTCTCCCTAAGTGCTAACTTGAACTTTACCTTGGATATGAACTCACATTGTTAGAAGAATAGTTCAAAGGGTTTAGAGCAGGATAGAGGCAAGGGGAGGAGTCAGTGGAGAACGCCAGTCAAAGTCATGAAGAGAGACGCCAGTTGCTAAGCAAATCTTTTAGCTTTGTTTTCCTCTGGTGTAGGTGGCTTAAAGTCACTTATTCTATCTGTACTGACTGGAGAAGAGGTCCAACTTCTCTTAGCATTTTGTACACATTCCTGGAGATCCCAGCAGCACAGGTAGGGAGTAGCTAACATGAAGGTCGCTGAAGAGATGCTGGAAGGAAAGCAGAGGTAGAGGGGCCAGTAAAAGCCCAGCTGCGTGTCTCCACTGCCCCTAGACTAGCCAGGTAATCTTGTATGTAGGTAGTTGTCTAAGTGGGCTTCAGATAAAGACACTGCTGGCTACACATGATCCAGATTTTCCCACCTTCACCAATGGCAAAGAGAAAATACGATTGAGTTGAAGGAGGGGTTATGGTAGACTCACTGAGGTCACCCAAGGAGCTACATGATGGCCTCCACATCAGAAAGCAGGCATTTCTGTATACGTGGGGACATCTGCGACGAATTTCATAGAGTCACAAAGTTAGAACCCTTCAGATCTAGAAGGCCCTGCCTCTGCAAACACAGTTTACCATGTGTTTATCATGGGACTCTGAAGCTGACGGCAATAAGGACTAATGTAAAGGCTTGAAGGAATTACCTAGGCACATAGTCAGGTGCAGGTATTTAAAATTATGATTCCTCAAAGTAGGTCACTTCTGAGAAGGGTTTGTGAGAGAAATCTAGCCCCAAGTAACCTCTAAAGAGGAGGTAAGGCTCCGAGGTCTTTGGAAACTGAGTTCTGGCTTCTCGTCTGTCTTGGACTAGAGAACGGTGCTGCCCGAAGCCTGGGCTTTCACCTTCTTCTTACTATCTGTAATTGACCAGCTTCCTCTCCTATCTCTCGCCTTTCCCATCTCATCCTTTCTGCCCTACAAAATTCAAATCAGCATCCTAGAGTCTGTAGTGAAATAGGGGCTTTAGCCTGAAATGTTGGCATAGACTGGAATTAGTTTCACTACCAGTGTTATCCATTACCAAATTCAAGAAAATTCAGAGTCTTTTGAAGGCCACCAAATGCTCTGTCCGCAGACCTTCCCCCAAATGCTCACACGCCCACCTTTTGGTTCTTGGGACTTTCTGCCACTCAGGACTAAGAGAACTGAAGTAAGCCCAAACTGCCAGTGACCAAGGCCCCAGAGCCCCTTTGAGAGCAGGGCTGTAGTCGTCATTAGCTCGCCACCTTGTGCTGAGTACACAAATTGCAAGCGATCCTGTTTGTCCTCACAGAGGCTCCGCTTTTTCTTCAAGCCCAATGGACATAAATGAATAAATACAAGGTTTTAGGGTGGCACTCCGTGAGGCCACAAACTAACCGCAAAACAGTTTGAGCTTGGATTCTCTAGTAGACAGATCCCGAAGCAAATGCCTGTGTGCTGATAGTTGCTTAGCCCATTTGCTGCCGAACCAGGACAGGGCAAATGCCTAGGAGGAGAAGCCAACCCAGGAGGCATCAGACACAAGTGGGCTTAGCAGGAACTGTCACAGAGGCCCCAGGGCCTACCAGAATCTCCACCTAGTGCTGGTGCTGATGGGGTCCTAGCAGAGGGGAGCTCCGACAGCTCCAGCTCCATTCCTGATATCAGCTTGCCCAGTCTCCTCCGTGTGGGCCCCAGCACAGACAGACTGTATCGTCTCAGACTGTATCGTCTCATACACCCCAAAGTTATTCTTCTCTTTGTATGAATTGTGTTCTATCCAGGTGCAGTCAAGGAGAGAGAGAGAGGGGGGAGGGAGAGGGAGAGGGAGGAGAGGGAGAGAGACATAAAGCAACCTCACGGGCCAATAAGAAGCATGGCAGAAGCTACTGATACATGCCCGCCTTAAAAAAATACAAAAGATCAAAAGCAGCGTCTCAGTGTCTTATCTTGCTTTCTGATAAAACACTGACCAAAAGCAACTTCCACATCACAGTTCATCACCTAGGGGAGTAAGGGCGGAGACTCTGGAGGAAGTGAGGTTGAGGCCATGGAGCAACAAATGTGCTTGTTCCTCATTCCTGGGCTCAGACACCTGTCTTACAGGTTGGGGGACATTTGCCTATGAGTGGACCTACTCACAGGTGCTTGGGCCTTGTAGGTTAATGAGTAATTTAGAGGATACCGCGCAGACAAGCCCATAGGTCAATCTGAGGCGCTAGCTCCTCCCCTGAGGTTCCCCTTCTCCAGGTCATTAGCAAACCCCAGCAGCAGGGCAGCAGCATCCCTTTGAAGCAGTGCAGAATGGCCTGGTCTCCACCAAGGGCACAGGCGAGAGTCAGACTCCTTTGACTGCCCACAGTGGTCTGGACCATCCTACATCAATTACTAAACAAGAAAGGGTGTTTCCTGTAGAAGGAGTCTGACTTCATGCTCATAAATGACCTTCACAGGACTGGACTGGGTTCTGGGACCAGTGGGTAGAAGCAGAGGCTGCGAGACTTCAAAAGACACTAACGGGAAGTAGCATGGAGAAGCAGAAACACCAAGAGAATGTTTCTCCTGACGTGAGGGGGGTAGCTGCTGGCCTGGAACAGAGTCTTTCTGGAGAGGGAGAAGTCACCCGTTCCCCATTCTTTCACTCTGTGCTACTCCATGGGAATGGGAATGGGGTATTGGTTTTGGCTCCCCTGGAAGACAATTCACCATCCTCTGCTTTCATTTAGGGTTTCTAAATGGTAACCAGCTGCTACTGCTACCCTGAAGGACAGTCACTCACAGCCGTCAGAAGAGAATCAGAATAACCACACATGCACGCACACATACACACACACACACACACACACACACACACACACACACACACACACACACACACACACACACAATCTTACGGGGACAGTTTCTCAGTTGAGGCTCATTCTTCTCGGATGACTCATTTCTGTTAAATTGAGGAAGCTAGCTGGCGGTCTGAAATGAGAAAAATTCAGGCGTTTGCAGTCATAATCTGGGTGTATACTTCCCTCTTGTGGTCAATAATATTATTGCAGGAATAGGAGTATTAAAAAAACGGTGGAGGAAGGTTGTAGGGTGGGTAATATTAGTGCTGCAGGGAATTTAATTCTATTGTCTACTATAAGTCATAGGCATGTGTGTACACATGTATACAGTTTTAAAACCTGTATCACAAACATTTTCACATAAATTATAACAACATTTCAAATTATGTGTGCCATTGAAACAGAATGGAGCCTGAGGTTTCTTCCTTGCGGATTTCTTAACAGAAGAGCTGGTTGACAATGATTTTGAGGTGTATGTCTCTGAGTAATATATTTCTTCTTTTATAGTAATTTAGAATCACGCTTTCTAGATTTGGGAAGTACCCCCTTCCCCCTGCCCCCAACACAAATTTCAAAACTAGTTTCCAAAGCACCAGCTTCATAACTTCCTTTAAAAAGAACATTTAACATCCGGGGAAGAAGGTATGAAGGCTCTGTTTTGAAGCGAATGGTCATCCTTGCAGGCAGAAACCTCAGGGGCTTGTTCTGATTCCCCTGTGATGGCCACTGGAGTTGACAGTAGTCGCTGGCTGGTAACCATTTAGAAACTCCAGGATGACTGCTCAGGGCAGTGAATTGAGCTGTTTTCCAGGGGAGCCAAAAACCAGTGCCCCATTCCCATGGAGCAGGCACAGATGAAAGTGTGGGGAAACTGGTGACTTCTTCCTCTCCAGAAAGACCCCGTTTCTGACCCGCAGGTCAGCAGCCACCCCCTGACCTCCAGGGTAGTAACCTCTTGGTATTTCTGCCTCTTCCTATGAGGGCCATTTATGGGCATGAAGACAAATTCCTTCTATAGATGTCTTTTAAGCTGAAAATTTAATTTTCATTGCTCTCCTTGGCCACTACATCCATGCTATAGAGTCCCGCTCAACCTGCCTAGGGATGTGCTGAGGTTTGTTGATGCCATTGTCCTTGAGCAGAGTCCTGGGCGTCGGGTGACAGGACCTCCTGCAGCCTTTGCAATGATAGCACAGCACTTAGGAATGCTCCCTAGGCCTGGCCTCAAAGTCTGTGCCAGACTTTATTGACTCCCCAGGGGAAGCCTCACCCTCTCTGAGGAGTGACTGGGGGGTGGGGTGGGTGAAAGTTGGGAGGATCGGGAGGAGGGGAGGGGGTGGAAACTGGGATTGATATGTAAAATGAGAAAAGACTGCTTTAAGATAGAGATAGAGAGAGAGAGAGAGAGAGAGAGAGAGAGAGAGAGAGAGAGAGAGAGAGGAGAGAGAGATAAGTTGAGACTTAAAAAAGTTTCTGTTCTCATTGCTGTACTCAAAGGCCTGGCAAGAAGGGATTGGAGGGGCGGGGAGGCTTGCTTTGATCGTTGTTTGGGAGATCTGACCTCGGTTTCCATTTCTGACCTACCCCCATTATGGAGAAGCTATAACGTAGCAACAGCAGTTTTGCCAGTGGCGTGGTTGTTAGGGACGCTCTGAACTGAGAGCACTGCTGTAGACACCTAGATCGCACATGGTTTGTGCATGGTGGGCTTGCCTGACTGTGAGCTTCACAAATGTCTCCTCCTTTCTAATGCTACCTCATTTCTCCACCACTGCCCTACCCCACCCTGAATCAAAGAGGTCTTGCTTTTAAGGGAAGCGAACATATTGTGGTTGATAGGCATCTAAGACGGGGGGGGGGGGGTCTTTACTTATTGAGCACAACACTCCTTACACAGAATGTAAACACAGGCAGAGTGAGGTTGCTTGGCAATAGATGGAAAGCAGCAAAAGTAAAAGAAATGCATCCAGGGAAGCTGGTGTTGGAGGGTGAACCAGCTGTTGTGTCCCTTACGGGGCATGCAGTGTGGCCATTTTCTCTGAGCTGAAAGACTCCAACCTGGAGGGAGGAGGAAGGTCCTCAAGATTCAGGAAGCTGACCAATCTTAAAGAAAGCCCAAAAAGTTAAGATTCACGAAGCCCTCTGCAAGGTTATAGATGCAGGTAGATAAGGTAGAGGAAGAGAAAAGAAGAAACAGGCTTTTTGTTTGTTTTTCGAGACAGGGTTTCTCTGTAGCTTTGAAGCCTGTCCTGGAACTAGCTCTTGTAGACCAGGCTGGTCTCAAACTCACAGAGTTCCGCCTGCCTCTGCCTCCCGAGTGCTAGGATTAAAGGTGTACGCCACAACTGCCTGGCAAGAAACAGGCTTTAAGTTCCTTCTTCAGCAGAAAAATGGATAAAGGAATTATGGTGCAGTTAAAAAAAAGACATCATGAAATTTTCAGGCAAATAGATGGGACTAGAAAAAAACCATTCTGAGTGAAGTAACCCAGACCCAGAAAGATAAATATGGTATGTGTTCACTTACAAGTGGATATTATTTCATAAGCAAATGCAAATCAAACTGCTATCTATAGACCAGAGAGGTTAGGTAAAGAGGAGAGGTCTGGGGGGAGAGAGACTCAGGGATCTCCCTGGGAAGGCGAAATAGAATAGATTTTATGGACAAACTGGGGGCAGGTAGGGTGGAAGATAGGGAGGAGATCAGGGTGTGGGGAGAGATGGGGTAGAGGGAAAGAACTAGGAGAGAGATTACTGGAACTGGGGGCGTTTGGAGGGTAGCATGGAGACCTAGTGCATTGGAAACTCCCTGGTCTATGAGGGCAATCCTAACAGGAGTTCATAGTAATGGGGGATATAAAGTCTCACTAGCCACCTCCTGCAGCAAGGCTTCCAGTGGTGAGATCAGGGTGCATTCCATTGCAGTGGTGATATTTGGGTGCATTCCAATGAGTTGTTAGCCAAGGGGGTCCCATGGAAATCTTTAAAGAACTCAGTCTGGTACTAAGATTAAAAAAAAACTGCTCTCTTGGAACTGATGGTGCCCCCACCACACCTTCCCCTCCAGGGAAGATGACACCCACAGAACACATTGAACATAGAAAAGTCAAGTTAGTGCCTACATGGAACCTCACCCCTACCTTCTAACCTCTTCAGTATGGAAAGTTACTCTGCAGTCTACCAAAAGAGAGATGTGGACACCAACCCAGAGCCATAAAACCTTTGACTTACAGTCTGTCCTGCCTGTGAAATATGCTGGGGCAATAGTGGCACGGACTTGTAGACGTGGTCAACAAATGTCTGATTTGACCTACTGTCGACTCATGAGAAGGAACCCATACCCAACAATGTTTGGGAATCCAGGAACCAGAGAGTAGATGGCCCAGCGATGTTAAGGTAAAATCAAAAACTTCTGTTCAAAAAGAAATCAATACAATTAATTATTCCTAATGCTATTCTGCTCTACTCACAGACCACTGCCTTATCCAGTCATCATGAGAGTGGCTTCCTCTGGCAGCAGACAGGAACAAATGCAGAAATCTGCATCCAAATATCATGTGGCAAGAGAGGCTAAATAGGAGAGGCGGTCTCCATCAACTTCCTCCCCTCAGAGGGCAGAGAAAGAGGGAAGAGTGCTGGAGTCAGAGTGGATGGAAGAAACTGAGTGCACACAGCCCTCTGGATCAGCTAAACAAGGCTCCTACGAGCTCCCAGAGACTGACGCAGCCAGCACCGGACTACGCGCGGCTGTGCCAGGTTTTCTGCGTGTATACCATAGCCAGCTGCTTGAGAATGAGCTGACCTCTGGCTCTTTTGCCTTCTCTTGGGACTCTATTCCTCCTGTTGCTGTGTTCAACTTGAACATGATAGTTTTTGCTTCATCTTTTATTATTGTTTATAATTTTAAATTATTTATTAATTTATTTCCATCATAGTTTATTCTCTCAGGTTTGGTTGCTGTCTTTTAGAAGCCTGTTCTTTTCTAATGAGAGAAAGGCAGAAAATCCAGAGGGCAAGGGGTGGGGGAGAACTGGGAGGAGTCAAGGGGAGAGAAATGATAATCAGTATATAGTGTATGATAAAATAATCCATATATAAAAATATATGATATGATTTTAAAAAGTAGTGGATAACGTTTGGGAGAGAAACATGAAGCTTAGAAGTTTTATTTTTCATGGGCTCTTGCTCCAGTTTTTAACCAATTGATTAATTTTCTGTGCTTCGGAATCCAAACTAGAGCTTCAAGCCTTCTAGGCACAGTACCCAGTTGTACACTATCTCTGTTTCGTTTGTAAAGTTTAATGTCAGATACAAAACTACGGAGGCCTGGGACCCGCTCATTGCCTCTTACCTATATTTCCCTCTTAAGATAAGCCTTAACTTACAAAATTATGAATGCTACTTCAATAAACACCCATTTGAGCTCTTGCCTGAGGACCTGCCTAAGTACTGCTGACCACTTCTAGGTCACGGAGGAAGATGTAAAACATGTGGTTAAGAAAACAATTTCTATTATAAATATCAAGTCCTCAACTTTCTAGAATATGAGTTGAAATGGCAGTTGTTAATAAATTTTATAGCTATATACTAATAATTTGCAATTTGTTTGCATTTATTCTAATTAAACAGAGTTTCTCCAGTTGAGACTTCCCTGCTAGGGTGAGTTCATATATCATGAATGCTGCCTTTCCTTTTCTTGACTTTAATGAGGAGACAGGCACTAACAGAATCTCCCCTTGAGACCGGGCAGAAGTATGTGCTGTGTCCATCATATTTTGGTGTTCCGGTAAGTTCAGCTCAACACCTGAATTGAGACTTATTGAGCACACTAGACTGAGTGCTGAATCCAGGGCAAGATTCCCATCCCCCGTGGCCTTCACCTTTAGTTGGGGAAGAGGAAGGAAGGAAGGACCCTATCAGTGTGGGCTAAACGTCTGTGTGCCTCCCCCAGCCAGGTGTCGGGAAGCCTCAGTGATATCTTCAAAAACTAAACCCTTCAAAGACCTCAGCATTTGCAGTATTGCTACTATACTTACTGCTGTAAGTTAACGGTGCTTTACATGGTAGAGAGTCTAGAGAAGGAGACGCCAACTTAGGGGCCCAAAAGTAGATGCTATAATCCTCAGTGCAGCATTTGTTCCCTGAGCGAAACAGTCTCCTGAAGAACCAGAGTTGATTCTGGATTTGGGAGAGGGGATTCTGCACTAAGAGCACAGGTGAACTGAGCAGAGCTGTGGGGTCCCTCTGTCATTTTGCCCACTTATGTCCACAGACTGGGAGGACAGCCGCTCACAACATTGCACCCACAAGGCATTTTTATTAGTCACCTTCTTGATATGATTATGATGAGGATCAGATGACAACCCCATCTCCTGAGCAATGTCTATGTGTGTAGTGCTGTGTGAGAATGTCCCAGGTGTGTTACATAATCGGAAATGTCCTTCTGCCATGGGAATTTGATCTTTGTTCTGAAAGGAGAACTTAAGACAGGCTATACCTAGTGGGTCTGACCATTCATTAAGTGAAAACTGCCATTTCAAAGAGCCACCATGAGGTAAGTGTTAGTGCTGGGATAGAGTTTAGTTCAAATAGTACCTCCTCAGCATTAATGAAGCCCCGGGTTTGATTCCCAGTGCCACACAAATTGTGTGCTATGTGCGATGATGCAAGTTGCTTATAACACCAACATTTGAGGGGAAGAGATAGTATGATCAAGAATTTCAAAATTATCCTTAGCTATATAGTGAGTTCAAGGCCAGCCTAGGTGACATGAAACTCAGTATCAAAATACAGGAAGAAAGAAAGATGGAGAGGGAGACTTAGTTCGTAGGACACACGTGAAAACTCAAACCATCCTGTTACCACAGCCTGATAGGGAACACGAAGTCGGTGAGAGATTCCGTGTGCTGGCTCTGAGGCGAGCAGAGTCACCCGTAGTGGATAAACGGTGTTTAACATTTATTACAGGTGTGAACTTTCCCTGCAAGCCTGAGAAGAATGGAGCCTGGGTAGTCACCTGGAAAGCAGACTTTGCCAGCAGGGGGCAGCCTATGCCTGCTGGAGAAAGCCAGCCTTCTTCCCCGGCCGCTTCGTGCTCATGCTCTGAGCCTTCCTTGCTGGCGAATTCTGCTGAAAACGCATCACTAGACTTAAAGTTGTTAGCAGTGTCCAAGTAGAAAAACAAATGAACAACAGCAGCAACAAAAATCCCAAACCAAAGCATCTCAAAAATCTTTCTGGGGCTTAGCAAGAAACCCAGAACTAGAGAAATACCCAGGAATCCACAAGGATGACCCCAGCTAAGACACTAAGCAAGAGAGGAGAGGGTGCCCAAACTGGCCTTGCCCTGTAGTCAGATTGGTGACTCTCTTAAATGTCATCATAGAGCCTGCATTTAGCAACTGATGGAAACAGAGGGAGAGACCCGCAGCAGAACACTGGACTGAGCTCCCAAAGTCCAGTTGAAAAGTGGGAGGAGTGAGAATATGAGCAAAGAGGTCAAGACCGTGATGGGGACACCCACTGAAACAGTTTACCTGAGCTAACGGGAGCTTACGAACTCTAGCCGGACTGGGAAGGAACCAGCACAGGACCAAACTAGTACCTATGAACAGTTGCATGGCTGGGGCAGACTGTGGGGCCACTGGCAGTGGCAGCAGGATTTATCCCTACTGCATGTACTGGCTTGTTGGGAACCATTCTCTTTGGATGGATACCTTGCTCAGCCTAGATGTAGTAGGGAGGGCCTTAGACCTTCCCCAAATCAAATCCTTAGGTTCTCTGAGGAGTGGATGGGCGGAGGGAATGAAGGGGGAAAATGGGAGGAGGAGAGGGAGTAGGGATGGGAATTGGTATGTAAAATTCAAAAAGATAGTTTATTTTCTTTCTTTTTTAAAAAAAAAAGATAAAAATTCTTTGGTAAGTGTAAAAACGATCTATTTGGTGGGAAACAATTTTGATAAAGTAAAGCTGGACAAAGACTTTGTGGCATAGCCCTTCACCTGGATCTCTGCTGATATGGATAATATGTAATATCCTAATCAGAAAACAGTCCTAACGGGAAAGAACCCTGTGCTGTGATGTCAGATACACAGTAAACTCTGAATTCTCTGGGTGACTGGGACAAACGTCCCGGCACTCCAGCTGACAGATTTACCTGGAATGCTCCTTCATCCATTTCCTCCCCAGTTCTTGCAGGAGTGAGGACTATATCACATTTCTATGTTCTGCTCAACTCAAAATGATTTATTGAGTGTCTAAAATGCACAGGGCACTTGCTGGTCCCTAAGGCAGAAAGGTAAATGAGGCTCAAACACCCTGTCGTGAGCCATCAACTCCCAGAAACGAAAATCTGTTAACAAATAACAGAACAGAAGCAGGGAAAAAAGTGATGAATGCTTCGATTAAAATTTATTCACATTCCTGGGGGAACAAGGGAAAATATGAATTAAGATTCTGCCCAAATGAACCTTCAAAGGTGGGCAGAATGATGAGATGGGGTGGGCATGGGATCCCAGCAAGAATATTCTAGACACAAGGAAGGCCTCCTGAATAAGTAAGGCCTTGTTTGTAATGAGACTGACTGCGGAAGAGAGGATATAGCAAGGCAGGTAGAGGGGATTAATAGAGTATGGCTGGCTTGGAGTTCCAAGTGAAGGACTTCAAGCTTCCTGAGAACAGTGGTAGGGGAGCCTTGCGAGGGACAATGGGCGATGGAGGGAAAGTAGCAACAGGAGGCCACGTCAGCAGGTGGCTTCAGTGGTCTGTATGAACTGCTTCAGCCCTGAGTCATGACCCAGGGTTGGAGGGATTAGATAAACAGGGATACCAGCCCACTCAACCCGTTTTTATTAAACATCTGCTCTTACCCAAGACAAGCCTCCTGGGGGATGTCAGAGAGAAAAAAGGAGCTCTCCATGCTGAGAGTGTTGCAGCCACATGGGTGCTGTCTGGCCTCCAAGAATGACTATGCCGGAAGGTCAGGGGTGGGTAGTAAGGACAGAGCCCATTCTGGTGATGCTGAGGACAGCTTGCCAGGGAAGAGAGAGATTACATAGCAATGGAATGGAAAATTCAAATCCAAACCCATAGAGCAGGTGGATGAACACGGCACAGCAATGTGAAAAGACATGAACACATGAATGAACGGATGAAAGAACAAAAAGTTTGCCAACCTTCACAAACTGGGTCCTTGAATATTTTCCCATTAATGTTTATGATTAGGTCTTTCAAACTGAGCAAGGCAGTTTTTCCTTGTCCTAAAACAGCTTTCATAACGAAGAAAGAATGATGACGAACAAGACTGCGGCTTAGTGGTAGTCTTGTCTGGCAAAGCGCAGGAGGCTGGAAAAGCAGCCAGCATGTTGAGTTCTGCAGTTGGAAGCTTCATTCTGTGCTTTCATGACTTCTCATAGTCTACTATTTCAAGTCAAGAGTTCATTTAGCAGCTCGATTGGCAATTAGCACATTTCCATGAACTACTTTAAAAAATCCCTTTGGTTTTTACTATGCAATTCAATTATTGTGGTCATCGATATGGAGTTTCACTCAAGAGCCTTGGAGTGAAGCACGAAGCCCATGGTGTCCTCAGAAGACCTGCATCTAAACAACAATCATTTCCCACTCCCATGAATCGTGATCAGTCCCATGGATTTCAAACCTCTTTGCCTATGAGGGTCCCAGGTTG
The DNA here is from genome assembly GCF_903992535.2 of Arvicola amphibius. Taxonomy (NCBI): domain Eukaryota; kingdom Metazoa; phylum Chordata; class Mammalia; order Rodentia; family Cricetidae; genus Arvicola; species Arvicola amphibius. The sequence continues at coordinate 70,050,439 of NC_052057.2, forward strand.
TAATGTTGCTGTTGGACACTGGTGGAGCCCAAACTGCAGAAGAACCCTTTTGTTTGGGTAATTTCCAACAGTGACAGAATACTTGAGATAATCTAAATTGGAACTTGATGGCCTTGTATAAAGAATGTAAGATATGCTATAAATCAACTTTGTGAAGAAAACCTGTAGGGTCATCTTGTCTAAAGTCCCAGGAAGACGCTCGTGACGACAGACAATATGTGTAAGTAAGAAGTGATTCTATCCTATCTTGTCTTGATGCCCATTAGCAGAGATGCTTGACCAAGGAGGGAAAGATGTTGGCAGTATGCCTCTGTGGACCACACTCATATGTGGCTATGCAAAAGAACATTCATTACTCTGCTCTTAAGTGGCTTTAGGACAGGGGTCAAACTCCAGTTTCTCTATAGTGTACCAGTATAGCATTGAATCTGGGTGTGTCTCTCTCTCTGTCTCTCTCTGTCTCTTTGTCTCTGTCTCTCTGTCTCTCTCTCTCTGTCTCTCTCTCTGTCTCTGTTTCTCTCTCTCTCTCTGTTTCTCTCTCTCTTTCTGTCTCTCTCTCTCTCTCTCTCTCTCTCTCTCTCTCTCTCTCTCTCTCTCTCTCTCTCTCTCTCTCTTCCTCCCTCCCTCCCTCTCATGTCTATGTATGGAAGCCGTAAGTCAATTGTAAGTGTGCGTTCCTCCACGGCCTATTTATCCAGGCTCTCCCTGCTCCAGTGACTAGACCATGCCAGGCTAAACTGACCAGAAAGCCAAAGGGATCTGACCGCCTCATTGAACCCATGGCCTCATGCTTGGGCAGTGGCAAGGACTTTATTGACTGAAGTGTTTCCCCAGCCCCACAAGCTGGATGACTCTAAAATCGGTAGCCAGGTAGCTAACTAGTGTCATGGGAAGCTCAGTCCCGCCATTTTCTCTTGGACAAACATTCCTAACCTGTCATTAATCATACAAGAAAGTGCCAGGGCTCTCAAGAGCACGCATGCTCGGAAATGCAGAGCATTTTTATAGGGCACTAAGTGGTTGTGAAATCGGAAAAGTCTCAGGCAAACGTAGCAGATTCAGAGTAAGCGGTAGCCGGGTTCCAGTCCATTCTGTCGTCATTGTACTGTCGCTGTCTGGAGCAGATCGTGTGTCCTTACCAGGAACATTAGTCAGGGTTCTCTACACACACACACACACACACGCACACACACACACACACACACACACACACACACACACATATGGAATTTATTGAAACGACTTACAGGCTGCAGTCCAATAACCTAACAGTGGATAACTATGAACAAGCATTAGTTACTCAGTCCCACAAGACTGGGTGTCTCAGCTGGTCTTCTTTATATGCTGGAATCCTGAAGAAGCTAAACTCCAGGGCCAGTGAAGGATGCGTTAGCAAGACAGGGCAAGCAGGCAAAATGCCAAACCTTCATTCCTTCACGTCCTTATACAGATTTCCAGTAGAAGGTGTAGTCTGGATTAAAGGTGTGTCTTCCAACTGTGTTTTCCTCCCTCAAGGTGCAGGTCAAAATCCTGCGTCTTTCCCCCTCAAGATCAGGGTCAGAAGTGTGTGTTCTCACCTCAAACGTCCAGACTAGATGTGGGTTTGCCACTTCAAACCTAGATGACTATCTCTCACAGGTGTGCTCTCCTTCTGGATTATAAATTCATTCCCGATCCAGTCAAGGTGACAACTGAGAATAGCCCTCACACTGGGCTTCTGGCTTTTTTTTTCTAATAAAATGAGGTGGTTAGAACAGTGTGGAGATGACTTGCCTCAGAATCTTCACAAGGACTTGTGCCAATATGATCACAGCCATGACCGCCCGCACGCACATGCACACGCACACATACACACACACACACACACACCTGGAGATATCGCAGAACAGCTAAGTGTGAACAGGCTTCATTTGTACCAGCTCGGAAGGTCTGGCAGTACATACAATATGAACGGTTGGAGCTGGTTGGTCCCCCAGGTTCGCTGCACTAACTTCACTACAGCTCAGATTTGACTAGAGACAAGATATAGGGATTTAGCCTTGATGAGGTCTTTTGTTTTTTTGTTTGTTTGTTGTTGTTACATTTGAAACATTGTTTCATTTGATCAACATTTTAAAAATTCGGGTTGAGAAATATAAATTGCAGGCTGAAACGGAAAAGATCATCATCTTAAACTTGCAGAGACAGTGAACTCCCAGCTGTCTGGCTTTATAGGGAGACAATCCATTGTGGGGTGCTCCTGGAGTCAAACACCTGAGTGCTAAGCTGGGGAGCTTCTTCTTGCCCAAGCTTAAGGGTCAAGTAGGGCTCTTAAGACACTTAGAGACGTAGCCCCA